>NW_019416510.1:349505-396633 GCF_000390285.2 Anoplophora glabripennis
GTTTTTGGAGCATAAGGTGACCTCAGTAATGTAAATGTTAATAACTTGATAATTACTCATTTTATGGAAGTCTAACAAGTATACATTATTTACGTAAAAAATACTAGTAAATTCTATAACGTACGAAAAACGAATATTTGTACAGTGCCGCACAATTTAGGGGGGATAAAAGGTGAAACGACACCTATCGCACGCCACTAGAAGAAGCCAATAAATGGTTTCTGCCATATTTATGCATCCTTTAAGCTAGTAAATCTGTCTGTTGAGTTTGATAAAGAAATATTAACTAATACCGGAGCTACAGGAAAAAATAGTTTATTATTTTTAAATTTCAACGCCCTGTATCTCGAAAATGAGCCGCTTTAGGACATATGTTTATTAAGTAAACTGCACTTATTTTTGGATTTTTTACATACCATATCCGTTTGTAACACCTATTCATTAACACCCTGTATAGTACAATAATATTGGAATTCATTAGGTATAGGTTAGTAATTATGGATGAAAGTGAAAAATCTAAGCGAGACAGATCTCAAAATTTTACAAACAGTGAAACCCGATTACTAGTTGAATTGGTATTGAAAAAAACTGAAATATTAGAAAACAAAAAAACCGATGCAGTCATGTGGCATCAAAAGAATATCGCATGGGCTGAAATTACAAAACAATTTAATGCAGAAAGTGGCACAATTCCTAGAACTGATAAAATGTTGAAAACAAAATATGAAGGTTTGAAGAGACTTGTAAGGAAAAAACATGCTAAGAANATCAAAAGAATATCGCATGGGCTGAAATTACAAAACAATTTAATGCAGAAAGTGGCACAATTCCTAGAACTGATAAAATGTTGAAAACAAAATATGAAGGTTTGAAGAGACTTGTAAGGAAAAAACATGCTAAGAAAAAATATGAACAATATAGGACAGGAGGAGGAACATTCATTTTTATTCCCTATAGTAGTGCAGGTACAAAACATTAGATACTAACATATTAAAGTGTTTTTTCTTGCAGTTCCATCTGCATCGTTATCTGTAGATACAGATCTCACCATAGAAAATGTAGGCGAGCATGGACCACTCGCTGTTACAAATATAACAGAAGTAAGCATGGAGTTAAATACAAATAATCCTATTGTTGAAGCATCGACATGTACACAGTAGTTTCCCAAAATTTAAGAGAAAGTCATAAAGATGCAGGTTTGTTAACTGTAATGATTATTAGACATGAATTTCTTACCATAGATATCGAGTATGCAACTAATATTTTTAATGGCTCTTATTGAATCTTTGGGGAATAAGTAGGGCAATACAGTATTATGTTTTATCCGAGGTTTTANTATCGAGTATGCAACTAATATTTTTAATGGCTCTTATTGAATCTTTGGGGAATAAGTAGGGCAATACAGTATTATGTTTTATCCGAGGTTTTATCTTTGGAATTTTTATTTTGTAACACATTTTTCTTTTGATTTACTTTAGAACTAGAAATTAATATGTCTGGTACAAAGCATTCCTTAAAATGGACAAATTTAAGTAGTAATCAGATACGGAAACCAATTAATCCGAAGTTGTTAACACACAAAAAAAAGGTGGTGGGAAAGAAAAATTAAATGAAAAGTATAATTATACAGCTGACACAAGAAAATAATTAATTTCGTTACAAACTAAAATAGCAGAAAAGGAATTGGAATTAAAAAATAAGGAAATAGAATTTGCCACAGCTGAAAATGAAAGAAAAAGTCAAGAACATAATAAAAGAATGGAGTTATTACAGTTGCAAATCGATAGTTTTTTAAATTCTAATCAATAGTTGTTTATTAACTTATTTTATAGATGTAGATATAGATAACTTGAGAATTAACAAAATAAAAATTAAAATATATTTTATTGTTTTATTCTTTTACAAAATATATAGGTAAATTGTTATACATATAGCTTTCAATGAATACAGGTGTAACGATTAATATTTTTACATTATTTAATTCCAGGTTTCATCACACACCTACTGATCATAATAATTACAAATTTGAAAAATATTCTATTAAATCTCTCCTAACTCTGTCATTTTGTCTGTCATTATGGGCATAATTATCATGAATATTATCCAAATTAGCAGTAATAATTTCCTGTATAAGACGAACATTGCAACGAAAACCAATTGATAAAATTGGAAATCGGCGCTTCCAAATACCAAATGCTTTTTCAACGACATTTCTAGTTCGTATATGTCCTTCGTTGAACAAATTTTCAGCGTCTGTTCTAGGGTCTATCACTGGTGTTATAATATATAACCTTAAAGGATATCCACTATCTCCTAGTAACAAACCATTGCCCATGTTACCATTCTCAAATATCATCCTTACTCTAGAGTTATCAAAAATGTTACTGTCGTGGGCTGCACCTGGCCACCGTGCAACTACATCTTGTAAATAATTATTAGCATCCGCTACTGCTTGCACGTTAATTAAAAAATAACCTTTTCTATTCCTATAATTTTCAGCTTCTGGTCCACCTACAGTCAATTTATAGTACAAATTAATATTTCAGTAATTTTTTATTAGTAATTTAGAGTTTATCCTAATATTTTTCCTAATGACTGATGAATTCTTATATGAGTATCGTCTACTGCTCCTAGCACACGAGGAAATCGTGCTATGTTATGAAATCCTGTTTTAATGGCCATTTTTTCCTGTTCACTTATTGGCATTTTTATAAATTGAGGGCTAAGAGCGCAAAGTACAGTTGAAACTTTGTAAATTATTTTTGCAGTAGTACTCCTATTAATTTTTCCAAAGTCTGAAATTGTAATATAAAATGAACCCGTAGCATAAAATCGTAAAGTTAGTAATAGTTGTGTCATTGGTGAAATAGGATTATTTCTAAAAAAAAAACAAGTAGAAATTAAAGCAAAACTTGTATAAAACAGAAATATATTATCTACCTATTTGATACAGGTTGCAACTGTTGTTCAGTCAACTCTAATAAGAATCTAACAGAATTCTTGGATAATCTGAATCTTGCAATTAATTCTTTTTCATTATATTTGTTGAAAAGGTCAGCATGCCTATATCTGTTTCTTGTGTTATATCCATGAAGATTAGGAAATAATAGATCATGTTCTTCAAGTTCTTCATTTTCCATTATTGGTGCGAAATCTTCTATAGATTCCATTTTACTCTTCAAAAAGGATACTTTATTAATATACTTATTAAAAGAGTAATATATGAATAATTTATAACAAAAATAATGTAGAATGTACAATATACACAAATATACTGAGCATAACCTCACATTTTAATTGAAGGATATACTTTTAAANGCACCTGGCCACCGTGCAACTACATCTTGTAAATAATTATTAGCATCCGCTACTGCTTGCACGTTAATTAAAAAATAACCTTTTCTATTCCTATAATTTTCAGCTTCTGGTCCACCTACAGTCAATTTATAGTACAAATTAATATTTCAGTAATTTTTTATTAGTAATTTAGAGTTTATCCTAATATTTTACCTAATGACTGATGAATTCTTAGATGTGTAGGTACCGTCTTCTGCTCCTAGCACACGAGGAAATCGTGCTATGTTATGAAATCCTGTTTTAATGGCCATTTTTTCCTGTTCACTAATTGTCATTTTTATAAATTGAGGGCCAAGAGCGCAAAGTGCTGAAATTGTAATATAAAATGAACCCGTAGCATAAAATCGTAAAGTTACAAATAATTGTGCCATTGGTGAAATAGGATTATTTCTAAAAAAAAAACAAGTAGCAATTAAAGCAAAACTTGTATAAAACAGAAATATATTATCTACCTATTTGATGCAGGTTGCAACTGTTGTTCAGTCAACTCTAATAAGAATCTAACAGAATTCTTGGATAATCTGAATCTTGCAATAAATTCTTCTTCATTATATTTGTTGAAAAGGTCAGCACGCCTATATCTGTTTCTTGTGTTATATCCATGACGATTAGGAAATAATAGATCATGTTCTTCAAGTTCAATTGGTGCGAAATCTTCTATAAATTCCATTTTACTCTACAGAAAAGATACTTTATTAATATACTTATTAAAAGAGTAATATATGAATAATTTATAACAAAAATAACGTAGAAAGTACAATATACACAAACATACTAAGCATAACCTCACATTTTAATTGAAGGATAGACTTTTAAAGGGTAGTCGAACTGTCCTATAAATTTAATCAATAGATAGAGTACTTACCGGACACATAAATCTTACCTGGATGTGAATAAACAGTTAGTTGGAACACCTTGCTGTTAACTACTAATCGCCACTTTACTAATATGTGAAAAAAACGGGCCTAAATTAGATTTAGTCACCGTTAATAAACTGCTACATTTTGTAGTTTGAAAAAGTGCTGAACGCTGCCTTGGGCACATTAGTGTAATTCAAATTATGATCCTGTATCACTACAATTTTCTTTATGATCAAATTTAGTTCTTAAAAATTCACTGCTGCTGTTTTATGTTATGTTATTCTGTATTTTTAGGCGTTTCATTTAATGAAGGGCGATGAAATAGCTTTCGTGGCAAAAAAAAGATCTGCTCATCTCCCATTTCGGAGAAACTTATCTTAAAAAGCATAAGAGAGAACAGATGGCTTATGCAGGCTTTAATCGAATAAGAGAACTTGCTCGTTTACTCATAACTTATATACAAATAACAAGCAACAATAACTTATTCCTAAAAGACTTACTGTTACCTAATAAATTTAGCAGTGTAGTATCTGCCGTAAGAGTTTTGGCAGGGTATGACCCAATCAAAAAAATCTTTAATGTGCCCAGTCTGGCCATAAATTTAGGCACTTCTCTGAAACATGTTTGTGAGGAATTAAGACAGTATTGGAAGAAAGTGCTGGATTTAAAACTGACTCGATAAGTGCCAAAAAGGCTTGGTTGACTGATCAGTTTAATAAGTACCCGTTGGACTATTGAATTGGCATCATTAGCAAATAAAAATTTGCAAGAAAAGAAAAATGGAATAAACTGTTATTGATCCGTTTGGTGGCTGATATAAAAATATTTAGAGATGAGTAATTAAAAATTGCATATGAATGTGAAAAAAGGATTCTTAATAATGACGAGGATCAACGTTCTTATAAATTATTGTCACAATGTACCCTAGCCTTACTTATTCTTTTTAATCGGCGTCGAATAGGAGACGTTCAGTTTTTGAAAATAAGTGACTATAAGTGTAATAGAAAAACAAACTTCACTGTTTTCTTTTTTTCTTCTAATGGTGTTAATAGTGGAGCATCAAAGTGCCCCCACCAGTCTCCAATGAAGAATTTCTAATTTTACTTTGATTTCCAGTCTGTTACAGCCTGAAAAGTATATTTCAGAGTAAAATAATGAACACACATTTATTAAATACACTATGTAACTTAAAAAAAATAGTTTTTCTTTCTTACCCTTCTCCATTCATTTATTGTTTTCTCCCCGTATCCTAGACCATTCAACTTTATTGATACTGATTTCCATAAGTTATTACCTGCAGCCTTTCCTTCAATTCCATTGAATTTATTTTGTAATCATCATAAGATACTTTTCTGCAATGTCTAGAAATGCTTCCCAGTGACTAAGCGTAACTCTCATTTATTCCAAATTTAGATATTACCACAGTACACAAATCATACAGTCACATCTTTCACCTTTCCCGCCTCAGCCAAAATTATAGATCGTAGCACAGTACATAAATCATATTTCAGCTTGTTGCGCGGGAAGCTTAGCGAGCTGTTCATCCAGTGACATTCTCTGCTCTAGCTGTGTGTGTCGGTGGTCTATCTGACAAGTGTTGTTTAAAGGTGCGTTTATATCTGACACTTACTACCTTATATTTGTGTCAGACAGACGTATATATAAATGTAAACGCTAAGGAATTTCTGTACAAGATATATATTTCAATATTCAGCAATAAGTGTCGATACATTTCTGCCACTAGATGTAAACACTCATTATTGTCATGTTTTAACTCGCATGACACATATCTCTGTAGTTGAACAGCGGTCTACTTTTGAATAAGTGTCGCGACATTGAAGGTACTATGAGTAGTGTTAAATAATAACAAAAAAGAGTGGTTAAAATCCGAAATTGATGAACTAATTAAGTTATACCATGCGAAACCCGAATTATGGGAGATTAAAAGTAAAATTTATAGAGATCGAGTAAAAAAGGAAAATGCTTTCATTGAAATCTCAGAAAAATTTATTATTACTGTAGAAGAAATTACAAGGAAAATCCATAACTTCAGGAATCAGTTCCACTCACGAACCCAGACAGACAGTTTTTCTTAGTTTTCCTTGCCATTTCTGAAATATATCGCAATGGCCGCAAATTTTCGTGTTGATAAAATACTATTTTAGTGTGACGTCACATATCTAGACAACCCGCATCAAATTGTCATAGTTGAAATTGTACAGATCGAATCTGACCCTTGTTTACTATTTACGTAGATACCTACTATAGAAATGAACAATTTTAAATTAACTTCTTTTTACAAGGATTTAGAAGTATTTAAGAACAGCCAACACGAGTTTCGTAAAATAGATACACCAATGTGCTTAAAACAATATAAAAGGATATTCTTAAATTTAAATAAAGTAAAAATTTAACATTAGCCGTGTTATTCCTAATGCGCATGCTCGGGAAGAATAGCCTCATGCGCAGGTGAGGTCTTGCTGATATATCACTGCTGTCATCATTAGCGTATTTTCTCTTCTTTAGTTTAATCTTGGCATTTTTTAGTTGTACCAAGTATTTTTTATTGTTTTTCTTGGTGCTTTGATGTGTCAGTCTGTTTATCGAGTGTTTTTTGTTCTTCAAGTGGTTTATTATAGACGTACTATTAACCAGAACCAAACTTTTCTTGAATGGTATCCTGTTGCGAGGCTACTCGCTTACAACAAATTACCTTTAATGCGCATGCTTAGTAACATTGATATAATTTTAATTTATTAATTACTCTAAATGTCAATATTGTTCTATAAATTTAAAAATATAAATTTTATAATTCTTTTAGTTTGTCACTTGGGGTTTGAAACATCTTAAATATTTCTAATATTGCCAGAATATCGCGATATTTAAGGTCATGACAAAAAAACATTTTTTGGCACTTACGTCCAAAGTGCATAAGGTAGAAAATCGAACGACTGTGACGTCACTACTAAAAAGGTCTAACTCATCGTGTTGGATTGTCGAATAAACTTTATTTAACTGAGCTGAGAGAAGTGTACGATAAACGATACAAATATATGTGGCAAATATAAACAGCTGATATATTTATAGCAATATATTTATGTCAGAACACATTTACAAACTATCCGACATAATTATATTATAGAAAAATGAAATAATTTCTATCCAGATGTAAACATGCATTGTGAGTTTCTATCCGACACAGGATATTTATGTCCACATATAAGTGTCAGATGTAAACGTACCTTAAGGAAGGCATAAATGCAGGAAGCCGTACCTACATTCGGCATTCCGCTCGGATAGTTTCGGGTTTCCTTCGTGTAATGCACAATACAGATGTTATGGACTGTGTCCTGACTTCTAACTCCTAACCTCTTAAATCCATTTATTTTTATTCATACGGGTTGCGTTGCAATTTTATATTTTATTTTGTTCGATTCTGTACGTACCTACATTGAGTACATTGTTTATGATTTAATATTTAATTTAGTTTAATAATAATTTAATATTGACTGGTGTGTTTCTCATTTGTAATTGGTTTCAATCAACATGTCGATTATGTGTTTGGCAATGACATTGAAAATAATGTATATACTGACTCTCAATATAATTTAATTCAACAGCATCTACATATAATTAAAGCAGTGAGTGCTTTAACTCCGAGTATTACGAATTTTGAACAAAAACCTGAAACTTTTCTTAAACCAGTTAATAAAAAAATAAGAAAACAACTCTCTTTTCACACGACGAAAAAAAAGAGGAAGGTTCAATGTGATATAATTGCAAAACCAAACGAAAGTGAAGTTCTTTAATTTCATCAACAAGTCCAATGAATGATCATTGTTATAGTGACAGTAGTAATGATGTAGGAAATGTTCTTCATAAGCATAACTTATAAATATTTGAATATACGAGTAATATAGGAATTAAATCATATTAATTATCATATTAATTATGTTTTAGTTGAGGCTTCCTCAAAAAAGTGACAAATAACGTCAAATCGCTTTCTTAAACTCATAGGAAGCCTCAAGGAGGTCCAAATTCGACCTTTAAAAACTCCCGTCAAAGTACACTAGCAACACGTGCAATTCAGGAGTTATAAAATATAAAAATCTAATATAATATACTATTACGCAAACATATTGTTATCTAACTGTAGTATAGTCAGTGGCGTAGCTACCTAGGGGCTAGGCGGGGCAGTGCCACGGGGCACTCAAGCTCAGGGGGCCCTCGAATCTTTACCAGAAAATCTCGATCGAACTGAATTTTCCAAAATTTCTCCCATTTTCAAAATAAATATGACAGGTTGCAACCCGACTTTAATCATGGCAACTCAGTTGGGAAAAATTCGAAAGTTATACCTAGGGAATTCCCCTAAATTCTTTCTGTGGGTTGGCAGTGTTGTCAATTTGACGGATAGCGATATGTGCGTTTTATTATTCATCGATGTACGTTTTATTGTGAATTCTAGTCAAGATTTTTTTTTTTTTCGAGAACGGTTAAAAAATTAATACTGTATCAGGAGTAAGTAAGCTAATGTCAATAAACTTTTTAGTATTAGTGGTTCAATTTTATTTGATTTTAATACCACTCATATTGATGTCCGTTACGTCAATAAATCATGTCAAATCTATAGATTTCGGCTACTCATTGTGTAACGCGAAATATCGTGAAAAAAATGCAGGTCACCTGCAGTAGGTGTATTAATTCAGGCCCGCGCGCGAGGAGATCGTTCTTGGTCTCCACCGTTAAATGTGGCAACACTAGCGGCGATAAAATGTTTGCCGGGGATTCCCCAACGACGTCTTGTAGCGTATCATTACGTTTCTCCTTCCTTTTAATTTTAACGTCGTCAGTGAACAATGAGTACCTACTCGAGCACAATCTAATATAAATATTGCATAAATAAATTAGAAAACTAAAATTATGGACAAAAAGAAGAAACCCAGTGGTGCATTTAAACGCAAACAACGCCAAGAAAGAGAAGATAGTAAACATAAATTGTCCAAAATTGTCAAGTTTTTTAGTGAGCCTTCTGCAAGTACTTCTGGACAAAATATTTCTATTGATAGTGACTCAAATAATGTGGTAACTGTAACTGTTGGTTGAGAAGCCTACCGAAGAAGATTCGACAATTATTGCAGTTGGAGGTACCTCCGCCACCGATCATGTGAACGTGGATGATGTTTGCATGGCACACATAAGAGCGGAGGATTTGGAGGAACCGCAGACCTCTACATTTTTCGAAAATGTGTACGATAAATCTTCTTATGACTTGGGAAACTTTACGAACAAAATATTAAGTGGTAACGAAAACGTCAAATTGTTGATATGGGGCCTTTACAGCCTTCAGGACCTTTTCCAACAGACATCAACCAGAACAATAGGTGTTTTTCAAAATCGTACTACGTTTCAAGTTCTGAATATGGACCAGTTAATCGTTTTTGGTTGTGTTATTCCAAAATACTAGACGCTGCCTATTGTCAACCCTGCTGGTTATTTGCTTCACAAAGGAATAATGTTTGGTGTACGGGAATTCGGGATTGGAAGCATTTATCAGAAAGAATTAAACAACACAGTTGTTCGAGTGGCCATACGGAAGTATGTGCTGTGTATGAATTTTGGAAAAAAAATGATACTAATACTATCGACAAGGAACTTGAAAATGAAATTCGCAAAGAAGCATCATTTTGGAAAATGGTTCTTCAAAGGTTATTCGATATCATACTTACCCTAGCAAAGAATTCTTTGGCTTTGAGAGGACATCGAGAAGATTTAAGTCAGGAAGGATACAATGAGAATGTGAGAGAGAGTACAGCTGTTTTGTGTGTACGTGACGATGTAGTAAGTAGTGAATAAAACGTTAAAAAACAAATCAGTGTATTAATAATTAACTAGCCGTCATAAGGGCATATGCTAGACAAGGGAATTGATATTTCTGACCAAATGAGAAAATCTAAGAAAATCGCTTATTTGGTACAAGAAAGTGGCCATTGAGCTGATTTGTGGATCGGTTACTGACAACTGCTGTATAATATATGCCACAACTTTATAGAAGAATTATTACATCAAATTTTAATTTAATTCGAAAGAAGACTACGAATCCTGAGACCAGTCATTATTTGCAGGAAATTCCACGACAAGGAGACTGTATAATAAGGCGTAAAAGGTGTCATCCATGTTACAATAAAAATAAGAAGGATAGAGATGCGGATTTTCCTGCAAAACGCACCAAACGAGTGTCTACAGAATATAAAGCTTGCCAAATAGTTTACTGTCTTCAATGTTTTAATGAAAGCCATTAATATTTTATGAATATTTTATGCATATTTATGTTACTTTTCGTAAATAACATTGTATTTCGTAAATAATAAACATTTTTTTTCCAATTCCCTTTGTGTATGTCCAGTGTGTTACATATGATTCGACTGTGAAAAATAAAAACAGTCTATGCTTTAGTTAGACGCTCACTTAATATAAGGTACCGGTAACGGAGCGCTTTAATTCAGAATTGTCTATTCAAACGGGTAGGCGAATGTGATGCATGGGACGTCTACGTGTTAAGACTCGAAAATATCCTATTTGGTTTACCGGTAGTATCATACACGACATTTAAAAGAAATAAATTTTATGGAGGAAGTTTAAGAAGGATAAAGAGCCTATTATTTACAATGTATTTTAAGTTATTAAGAAACAAAATAAAACACAAAATTAGTATATTGCATAAAATAAAAATAGTATATTAAAGTATAAGTGGATATTAAGGTCTTTAAAACACGCGCGATTTTTTTTTTTTCGAGCACGACGGCGCAGCAGGAGTGCTCGAAATAGAGCAAGTGTTTTAAAGACCAGTGATCTACGAATACTTTACGCTATTTTTTTTATTGGTACGCGTTGAAATCATAAATTTTGTATTAATACTACTGTTATGTTGTATTAGCTCGAGCGTGCCTGGAAAGGAAGTGAATCAACAAGGAACACGACGGGGAGTATATCCCGGACACCGACCAATGGGAAAGCGCGGCGCTAACAGCGAGCAAGGGGCGGAGCCTACGTGTACCGCACCAGAAACACATAAAAGTCCGACGATCTCGAGTTTGAGTTCAGTCTTCAGTCTTCAGTCAGAGTCTTAATCTTACGTCCGCCGCTACAGTTACAGCTACGACATTACAAACAGTTAAGTTTAAAGTCATTCTTCAGTCTTACTACAGTTCGGTCCAAACGTACGGTCAACAACCAATCCGAGTTAGTACATGCCAACACTAACTAGTGCAAATTATCAAACAATCCTAAATTCAGTGATAAATCCAAGTTAATCAGTTTCAACATTCACACCGTTCAGCCAAGTGCAAAAAACTTAAGAAACGTCGCTTCTTAAAATTCCAGTCACGCCGACAAGAATTTCGTCAACGGTTAGATCAGTCGATTACCCGAAATTGTATTATCATAAAACTAGTGTTTTATTCCTGAAACTCTTCACGCCAATCATACTTACCCTAAACCTCCTAAAATTAGTGAAGTGTACAGTGCGAGCCTTCTTTGGATTAACATCACGGTACTAAACTACCACCGCAGACTTCGAGCCAATCCAGAAGCCAGGGAGCTGCCCAATAGACGTCAAAAGCTAAGTGAACCCCTTTCTGTGTCCCAAATCGTCCGAAAAGTCGCGTATTGTTATCTTAGCTTTCAGTCAAATCAAATCAATCACACTTACTATAACCTTAGTTCTCAGTTAAGTAAAATCAAATCAGTCATACTTACGCTCACCCAAACCATTCAGACAGCATTCGAGTTTATACTTGTTATATGCGTTTATGTGTACTTGCATTTCCAAATATTAGTCTCAGGCCGGTGCAAACTTTTAAGGTTATACGAGGCATAGTCAAAAGTATTTACTACAGGCTCATTTTATTTTAACTTAATCAAAATTATATGTATAACTTTTCTGCCAAAGGCAGATGGCGCCCGAACCAACCTTAAAAAACGAAAACCGAATAACAGGACGCCCAAACGCGAGGCTCGAAACACACGAAAAGCTTAATAAGAGTTATTGAGTCGAACCTAACGCCCGAAATAATACAAGAAAGTACCGAAATCTTTTCAGATAATCCATAAAACGTACAAATTCTCTTAGAACGTTAGGATTTATCGAAAAATTTCGTTTACAAGTAATCAAAAATTGCTTAAATAAAATAACTAACATAAATTCTCTTTACCTTATCAAACATTTTCAGAATTTCGCCAAGAAATTGAAAAATAATCACTATACAGGGTGATTTAGCAAAGTACCATTTAACAAAATATTTTTTTTCGAATAAATTCGGAAAAAATTCTACAATTTTTTATTATTACGTACCAAATTTTTACTATACAGGGTGAATCAAAATTTCATTTTTTTTTCTCTGGCTACCATTACAACGAAACTTTCCAAAAAAAAAAAAAATTCCATTCATTTTCTTTCAACTAATCTAACAAAATTTAGTGAAAAAATTTTTAATTTTCATACAGGGTGACACAAAAAATTCTCTAAAATGGAGCGCACAACAGAAAATTTCGAAATAGAGGAAACCGCTTTAAGTTCCGGATCAAGTACTGAATTCGCGGATATTAGACCAGAAAATCCTATCCCAAAAAATTTTCCGAGAACTCCAATAAATACAAATGTCGCAAATACGTCCATGAGCACACTTCCGTCGACTATTACCACAAATGAACGTACTCCTAATGAAAATCTAATTGCTACTTTAACGAGTCAGTTCACTCATGCTTTAGCCCAAATTACCGAACAATTTTCGCGAAATTCGACCGCAAAAATACATAAGCCGCAAATAGGGGATTTTTGGGGGTTAGATCAGGACAATCCAGAGTGGTTCATTGAACAAGTTACAACTTATTTCCGTCAAAACCATATAATAGACGACGTCGATAAACTTTTTTTCGTAGAAGAATTACTTCGCGGGGAAGCCAAGCGTTGGTTTAACACACATATCGATCGCCGCGACACGTTTCCACATTTCGAGAATAGATTTATTAGACACTTTAACTCTCAAGCTCGCGTCTCAGCAATTAAGGTATCACTGTACGGTGAAAAACAGGGAAGAAATGAACCAGTAACCGTTTTCATCGCAAAAAAACGAAACCAGTTCTATCGTATCAACCCACTTTCTCCTGAAACCACGTTAATCGCTACCATAATAGAATTACTCCGTCCTACCCTTAGGTCGCACATTCGTAAACAAACTTTTGCTTGTTTAGAGGATTTTACGGAAACTTTAGAATTGATCGAAAACGACGTCGCCGAAGAAATTAGTGAAAATTTAAGTACGCGAACGCTGAACACGAATCGACAACAATTTTTGGGACCTACCGAAAAACGTGCTGAAAGAAATATTTTGCCTAATACGAATCAATTACGTCCGAATACCACAGTAAATACAGCCGGTCCTTCAGCCCAAACAAACCAAAATGTGCAGAGTAGTATACCAAGAACGCCATGTCGATATTGTTCCGAATGGCATTACCATTCACAATGTCCGCGAAACCCATACAAACGTGTAGAATCGAATACATCCGCGACTGCACAAAATTTTTCTGAAACTCATAATCAAGTTTTTACCTCGCAACCAAAAAACCAAGTAGGAAGTCGGAACGTGGCTTCAGGCAGCAGCCAAAATTAGATTCTCGCTCCGACAAAAATTCAGAAATTACTCACGACTATGACCTAAGATTTTTATTCTCAGACGAACAAGTAACCTCGGTTACAAACTCAAATAATCCACTCACACCTTTACGTTCTTCATTACCAATTGCCTATGCAGAAATAACAGATATAATTTTACCTAAAATAGAAATCGAAGTTTACGGTAACAAAATTCTAGCACTTCTTGATTCAGGAGCTGCATGTAACTTAATCAGGGAAGATCAGATTGGAAATTTAAAAATAAAAGACGTAACACACGTATTTTCTCTAGCCAGTGGCGCTACCGTCATATCATCTAAAGGTACTATAGATTTAATTCTCAATGTAGGTAAACTTCAAACCACTCACACTTTCCACATCATTTCCGAATTAAATGAATCAATGATATTAGGTGCTCCGTTTTTGATTAATGAGAAAGTTACTTTAGATTATCAATTGTACTGCGCGTACATAGGCGTGTCAATTCGGGAAACAAAATATTGGAAACGAGAAATAAATCGGGTTAATCCTGACGTGATCAAATTAGACCTTCCAGAGTCACAACTAGCAACCGAATATAGACAAGAAATCTTACCAATCCTACAAGAATTTTCAGATTTATTTTCAAATCATTTAACTCAATGTAAAACCACTACCACTAGTCATAAAATTATTCTCAAAGAACAGAAAACAATTAATGAAAAACCATACCCAACTACGCCTGAGAAAAAGAAAATTATTGCTGATCAGATCCAAGAAATGTTAAGTTTAGGTGTTATAGAACCTTGCGTGTCCGAATTTAGTTCACCACCAGTCATTGTAGAGAGGGACGGAAAAAAGCCTCGATTTTGCATTGATTTTAGATCTTTGAACGCGATTACTGTTGACGAGCCAACTATATTGCCAAAGATAGGCGAAACTTTAAAAAATTTTGGATCCGCCAAATTCTTTACCACCCTTGACCTTCGTTCAGGTTACTGGCAAATACCGCTTGACGAACATTCTAAACAATATACTTCGTTTAATACTCATGATGGTGCCACATACAGATTTACCGTTTTACCGTTCGGTCTTAAGGGAGCTCCGAAAACATTCCAAAATTTAATGACCAGGGAAGTTTTGGTCGGGTACCTACACCATTTTGCTCAATGTTATTTAGACGATGTCATAATTTTTAGCGAAACATTTTCCGATCATATTCGTCACATTAAATTAGTTTTAGAACGATTCCGTATTCATAATTTAAAAATATCCTTAGATAAATGTACTTTTGTTACCAATGAGCTCGATTATTTAGGCTATCATATCCGTAATGCCACTACCATGCCACAAAACAAACACATTCTTGCAGTAAAAAATTTTCCGGTACCACAAACTAAACGACAATTACAGGGATTCTTAGGAACATGTAATTGGTTACGCGAGTATGTACCTCATCTTTCGGAAAAAACCAAACCAATGACAGATCTTTTACAAAAGAACCGTAAATTTGCCTGGTCGAACGAGTGCCAAGTCGCGTTCGAAACCGTGAAAAATTTAATGTCTCAACCTCTCGAGTTACACAGGCCTGATTTTACAAAAAGATTCATTCTCCAAACTGACGCCTCTAATATCGGTATCGGTGCTGTACTATACCAAGAGGGAGAAAGTAACGAAAAATTTATCATATCGTATTCTAGTTCTACCCTAAATGCTACTGAACAAAGATATCATGTAAACGAACTCGAATGTCTGGCTGTTATTTGGGCTGTCAAACGATATCGGGTTTACCTTGAAGACAAACCTTTTTTGCTAAAAACAGATAGTAGTGCTTTGTTATGGCTTCAAAAATATAAGGATTCGCGTGCTAAATTAACGCGTTGGTCCCTACTTCTTCAAGAATATTCCTATACGATCCAACACTGTCCTGGCAAACATAATCAGCTTGCAGACTTCTTAAGCCGTAATCCTAATCCCACCGAAACAAGACCACCAATCTCCGAAGAAAGAATGTTCCTACCTGAAACATCATCCTTATCACTCTCTAACGTTACTCCGGATGAACTCGACACCTTATGCAGACAATCACAACGCCGTTCAAGAGCTTTACAACGAACCAGAAGGGAATGGGTTCGAATCAAGAGAGACGATCCCGTAACTCAAGCTGAACAAAAAACCCTAGAACGCTACCACGTAGACGATAATAATCACCTATACAGACTCGTTAACAACCAACGGAAATTAGTGCTACCAATCTCAGTACTTTCACACGTTATCAAACATTATCATGATAACACACATCCTGGTATTCTAGAAACTACACGGAAAATTGAAGAGCGATATTACCACCGAGGTCTTAAAAGACATGTTAGAGACTACATCCGAAACTGTGTGGATTGTATTAAAGTTAAACCGAGACAAATTCAGCCTCATGCTCCGTTAGATACTCACGTAGCACACCATCCATTTGAAGTAATATCTATCGACGTTTTAGGACCATACACACTTAGCCGGAGGAATAATAAGTATATTATAATAGTTGAAGACATATTTTCAAAATGGTTGGAAGCTAAGGCATATAACACAGTCAATGCAAAAACAATCACCAAGTACCTTGAAGAAGAAATCGTGTCCAGATTTGGAGTACCGAAAACAATCATCAGCGATAACGGAAGAGTATTCATCAGCCATACATATAAGCAGTTTTGTCAAAAGTTTCGTATCGAACCCTTAACCATCGCCATTTACCACCAAAGGGCGAATCCAGTGGAAAGGAAAGTTCAGGATCTCCAGAAAATTCTCCGCTCACTGCTTTTAGGCAAATCTGAGAATACGTGGGATGAACACCTCGCACGAGCCCTTCACTCAACGAGAAATCGGCAAAATCAAGCTACCGGCTATACACCTTCGCAGATCATTCTAGGATACACCGCTCCAGATGCAGGAGAATGGAATGTCCAAACCTACGAGCAGGAACGAATGAACGCCGAAAACCGAGACCATATCAGAGAAAAAGCTAGACAAAACCAAATAACCTACAGACAAAAATATGCACACGGAGAAGAACCGCCAGTTACTTTTAATCCAGGAGAAACGGTGATGGTAAAAGTCTTCGTAAAACGCAGAGACGCTTTTACACCAGTATGGGAGGGTCCATACGAGGTGGCCAGACGAATAACCAATACCATTTACGAGGTAGAAAGAAACGGAACCATGTCACAGATTCATATCGACGATCTACGACCCGCACCTACTCCGACAGAAGAGACTGTCCCAGAGGAAAGCGAATCAAGCGAAGATAACGATGATGAACAGGAAGTTGGATTGATAGTTACCGAAGCGCCAGTACACGCAGCACCGGACGATGCCGCTCAATCACAACACATTCCTAACCCCACTCCAGACATCCTACACCCTCAACAAACGCGCATTTTTAAACCAAGTTGCTCACAACAAACCACACGAACACCAACAAAATTAAGTCAAATCACATCGAGACAATCAGGAAGAGACATCGCGTCTAATCAACCGGACGACACACAGTTGATTACTCACACAACACGAATCGCGACTAGTCAACCAGAAACCTCAGACACGCCACCTATTGATTCATCACCAAGCACAACTCAAGCGCCAACTCCACCAACCAGCACTCACCGAAATTCTGTTCCGAAGATGAAGACACTACGGTCATGGCTCATCATTCGAGACAAGACTCCATTGCCAGCTAGTGCGTGTAATAGTGTCGAGTGCGTGGAAAAGGTCAATCCCGAATCTCAGTGTAACACAGTGTCCCGCGACAACTGTTCGCTCAGACTCAGTAAACAATGAATTTTTTCGCAAATAAAAAACTCACATTTAAGTGAAAACCCGAACTATATAACCTATCTATGTTTTCTATATGTATTTGACTACGATGTCATTATTATTGCTTATGTTTAGCGTTTATATCAGTGTATCACCTTTATCATGCTTGTTATGTTCATTACATGTTGATATGTGTATATGATGCTATGATTATTTCTATTTTATGCGTATCATACCTTAGTATGCTATATGTTCATTTCCAATAATCAACGTTTATTTGATGCGGATTATGCAATATTTTTGTTTCTTTGTGTTTATACTTTTCTATCATACTTGTCATATTTTATCCTGTTCTATATGTATGTAACCAGTACTTATTTTATGCAGTTAGGCAATAAAGGATATTTCGGTAATCGATGATCTGACAACGGCGACGAAACCCTTTTTCGATCGGGGGGGTGTTATGTTGTATTAGCTCGAGCGTGCCTGGAAAGGAAGTGAATCAACGAGGAACACGACGGGGAGTATATCCCGGACACCGACCAATGGGAAAGCGCGGCGCTAACAGCGAGCACGGGGCGGAGCCTACGTGTACCGCACCAGAAACACATAAAAGTCCGACGATCTCGAGTTTGAGTTCAGTTTTTCAGTCTTCAGTCTTCAGTCAGAGTCTTACTCTTACGTCCGCCGCTACAGTTACAGCTACGACATTACAAACAGTTAAGTTTAAAGTCAGTCTTCAGTCTTACTACAGTTCGGTCCAAACGTACGGTCAACAACCAATCCGAGTTAGTACATGCCAACACTAACTAGTGCAAATTATCAAACAATCCTAAATTCAGTGATAAATCCAAGTTAATCAGTTTCAACATTCACACCGTTCAGCCAAGTGCAAAAAACTTAAGAAACGTCGCTTCTTAAAATTCCAGTCACGCCGACAAGAATTTCGTCAACGGTTAGATCAGTCGATTACCCGAAATTGTATTATCATAAAACTAGTGTTTTATTCCTGAAACTCTTCACGCCAATCATACTTACCCTAAACCTCCTAAAATTAGTGAAGTGTACAGTGCGAGCCTTCTTTGGATTAACATCACGGTACTAAACTACCACCGCAGACTTCGAGCCAATCCAGAAGCCAGGGAGCTGCCCAATAGACGTCAAAAGCTAAGTGAACCCCTTTCTGTGTCCCAAATCGTCCGAAAAGTCGCGTATTGTTATCTTAGCTTTCAGTCAAATCAAATCAATCACACTTACTATAACCTTAGTTCTCAGTTAAGTAAAATCAAATCAGTCATACTTACGCTCACCCAAACCATTCAGACAGCATTCGAGTTTATACTTGTTATATGCGTTTTTGTGTACTTGCATTTCCAAAAATTAGTCTCAGGCCGGTGCAAACTTTTAAGGATATACGAGGCATAGTCAAAAGTATTTACTACAGGCTCATTTTATTTTAACTTAATCAAAATTATATGTATATTTTTCTGCCAAAGGCAGATGGCGCCCGAACCAACCTTAAAAAACGAAAACCGAATAACACTACAAAAAATGGAAATAAAAACTAATAATGTCAAATGGTTGAATTTGTGATGTTACATCAGTATACCTTTCGTTGTCATGAAAAAGAGAAAGCAAAAATTAATTTGTAACTGTATTGGCACATAAGATTAATTGCTGTCACCACATTTATTACTAGTTGTATATTGTTTAAAAATGACTTCTAACATTGATTACTTAAATAGTAAAGCAGAATCGCGATTACCTAATACCGCAAAAATCGCTTATAGAAATGAATAGGTCAAGTTCATCAAAGGATGGAAGAGCAAAAGGTAACAAATACAGATGAACGAATTGTGCTTGCTTATCTTCAGAAAATGTCAAATGTATTAATTTCAACAGCATTTCATCTGATTTAAAAAACCGAAGTATTAATATTTCAAACAATACCAACTGCACCACTACCACATTTCACATTGATTTAAATAATTAAGATGTTAAAAAGGCGACATTTAGACTTGACGTTTCTCGGGTTCTTGATGTTGCCATGGTAACTTTAAAACACGCGCGTTGTTAAAAATTTGATTTAAACACTGGGGCGTGCTTTAAATAAGCAAAATAGGGTACCAATAAAAAAAACTATTTATTGACGCTTCAAAAAGACAAAATCCAATACTAAAAAAATTTGGTGTGACGTGAACTATTGTATGTTCTTTGATACCTCAATCTATGACATACCTTAGTGCAGAATATAATGATTTGCAAGATATTGTCAATGCGTTTGCTTTGTTTGTTAATGGTGATTATGTAGCCCCTAGTTCATAGGACTCACAAAATGTATCTCAATTTGGTTCCGCTACCCTACCCTAGTGCTATGACCCAGAATTTGGAGGGCATTTGATAGTTACAGCATGATTTCCATCAATACTACCTAGACAATTAGGAAATTGCCACTTATTTTGAAAACCAGTTTCTGTAATTGTGTCCAATTGTTTTATGTGAATCGTCAGTTGCTAGAAGTCTAAAAATGAATAAAATGTTACTTCTTGCAGGTGATGATATAAAGAAAAAATAGAAAAACTTGAGAGATAATTATGCTAAATGCTTAAGATCTGAGATAACACACACTGGACAACATACGAAAGTAATTTGCCGTTATAAAGCCCTGGCCTGGGCGAAGCACATAGAGTCATTTAGAAAGTTTATTCGTTTTGCAGTCAAATCTATCTGACCTGGACGTTTCAAACACTCCATCAGAAGCAATGGAAAATGATAGGAATTCTGCTAATGAAGAAGAAACGGAATACCTATGCCAAACCCACCCGCCAAACGAAAGGTGTCAGAATCAAATACGTCAGAAGTTGTGTCCACTCCTATGAGAAGAAAGATAAAATCATTTATGGGCACGTTTCCTCACAACTACACAACCATCCAATATTGAGAAAATAATTACATACCTATCTAGCTGCCAGAATGACGGAGGTTATCCAGCAGCAGTAAAAAAAAAATAGTACAAAGACAAACAATAATTAAATATAATGTTACTAAAATGCTCATGACCGAAGAGCTACAGTAGATGGAAAAAGAAACACAAGCTGGACCATAGCAATCTTTAACAAGTACGAGTAACTCGTCAGTTCCAAACTCAATTGTAACTTTCCCCTCTTATTCGGAAGACTATGAGTTTACAAGAGCAGCAAATTATAATCCTCCAATTGCAACATAACTAGGAGATGCTTCTCAAATAGATACAGCCGCAATACTGTGGATCTATTATAACTAGTATAAAAATAAACCGAAAATCATGAATTATAAGATTTTGGTTGAATGGTTTCCGGGTTGGCTGCCATGTCGTCGATTTACAACTCTTGACGTTTCGAGAGACATATCGCTCTCTTCTTCAGAAGTTACTCTGAGACTGACTTATAAACTTAAAGGTTTCGACTTATGTGATGAATGGAGCAATTAATTCTTAATCAGTTTTATACAAAAAAGAAATGGTTTACGTTTTTTCTTTACGGTTGTGAACAAATTAACTCTTTTGTTTTTACAGAAAAATCTGAAATATTATGTTTGTGTTACACCTATTTTTTTAATAATAAATATACTTAAAATTAAAATATTGTTTGATTTAATTGCTGCAAGCTTTCAAGTTACTGGCGAGTTAAATTTGTATTTCCATACCTACCAAAAGTTCTGCAGGTTCAAGACGTTCTCTAAAGTTGCAAAATTGTTTTCTTATATCCTCTTGAATAAGAAGTAATAATTCATCAAAACATGCAAAGTCCATTCTAAAATATGTGTAAAAACGATTTTCGTCCATTCGTAGCTGCTGATATAATGTATGAAATTCGCCTTTTTTGTTATGTTCCAAATTAATTGGATGAACCCAGATTGTTCTTCGTCTTATCCTAAAATAAACAAACATAATTTTATCAATTATAAATAATAGCGTTAAAGAACCTACTTTCGAATTCTGCGTACGTCACTCTCTTCATCTTCATCTAGAGTAGTTAACAGCAGCAAAACTTCAATTTCAGCATTCTTTTTAAATACTAATACGGCGTTTGCTGATGATTTTATAAAAAGTAGACACGCGTTATCGCAAATGTAAACGCGTTAATATGATTGTAGTGTACAATTCGTGTTTTGTACCTTTAGGTAAGAAAAGTAAAACAGTAGTACCTTCAACAATCCTTTGGCATGAGGCAATATCTGATAAAAACAAGGAAGACCTAATCAGCATATTTTATACGTTCATGATAAAAAAACGACAAAAGGGAAATAATAATATGGCTTGATAATTATTCCAGCCAGAACAAAAATTGGACGTTCTTTATATTTTTAATATATTGATTAATTCAAATGAAATTGAGGCTCAATCCATTGATTTATATTATTTTGAACCAGGCCACACTTTTATTTTCATCGCCAGATCTGTAAAATAAGGCTAATGTTGAGGTTCATGAAATGCAGTTCAGTGATTTTTATGACTGGAAAGATTGCACTTTTCTATATAAAGTGAATAAATTAAACCCACGGCCATATTTATCAGATATGGTCAATGTGAATGTGGAAAGAGGCAAACAGACTATAAAGGTAAAAAATTGTAGTTGCGTGATTTTTATTACCATATTTTTATTTCTTTTCAGTATCGAAGCGAGTTCTATAACCAATTAAAAGAATTGGATTTTTTAAAAACCTATGAAGTTATATCAAAACCGGCAAGAGAAGAGTGCTGTGGGGTAGCTGAGAAAAAGAAACAAGATGCTTTGCAAAAAGTTGGCGGTTTGATCCCAAAAAGGGGAAAAAAATTTTTGCGAAAACCTGCCCCTAAAATATATCGCACTTATTGCACTGGAAACAGAAAAAATGTGATGTGATGATAAATTTTCTTTTCTTTTTTAATGCCAAGTGTTTTTAGCTTTGTGCATTTTTAGGTCAATGCGATGCACAAAAATGAGTCATCAGAATGTAAGGAAGAAAAAAGTCTGACTGAAAAAATAAGTCTTCCGGCAAATGTCGATTCACGAACATGGATTACTAACAGTAAAGTTGCAACATACGGATACAATAAGACGGATTAGTATTTTGTTGATTCCTATCCTTTTTTGCAATTGCAATAAGTGTTAAATAAATTCTTAAATTGATAAAAGTTCTTTTAAGATTTTTCAATAAATGCATATTGATCCCTAAACTAGACCCCAAAAAATATATATAATTTTTCGATAAATGTATAAAACTTTTCAGTTTTCAACTTAAAATGAGATTTTCTTCCACCTACTAGCCCCCAAAAATCTGGCAAACCATTTTTTAAGCTCAGCTCAAATTTGTTTGAGAAAACGTAAATTTTGCCCAGACAGCAAATTTGCAAATATTTGTAGTCACACAGTTAGTCACTTAGGATTATTGATAAATTTGAACAGCCTTATATGTAAAACGTTGACGTTGAGGTGCTGTGCTAAATACACTTACTGGGTTCTTAATACAATTGAATTCTATGGTTTTTGCCGTTTTTCTCGGCTTCAACTTATTCAAAGTTACTGTGTTTTTGCATATGACGGTAGGATAGGCAAGATCAAATCACAAGAAGAAGTGGTACAAGAAGATCCGTATTTATATTATATCATTGATGCTTCTCAATAACTATCACCTCTATAATCAATACTGGAGTATGATGAAACTAAATTATTACGATTTACGACATAATATCATCTAATTTTTTTTATCAGAAGTATAAGACAAATCTGAATCTACTGTATGTGCCAAAGGTAAATCGAAACATCAGTCTGATCACTTGCCAGAAAAATATCAGTTGGATGCTAAATGACGCCGAGTGAGGAAAAGATGTAGGGCTACGAAAAAAAAAAATGCGTAAAGATACACCGCTTTTTGCTCGGCTTACCCACGCCAACTAGGACTATGCCTCGAAGCTTGTTTTAGAAATTGTCATACAGCAAGTATTTTTTAGTTACTTAGGTACCTACGTCAATATTTTTATAGTTTTATTTTGCTACATTAGTCAAAAAATTAAACAAAGCTTAGTTTATTTGTTATTCTATTTATTTTAAGTTGTTTATTTTGTGTTACTGGTATTGAATTTATTACTTTATTTGTCACTGATTCATTAAATTCATTATAAAATGTTTTGTTTCCTTAATTTTTTAAAATATTAACTGAATTAAATGTATGACTCAAATGTTGAGTCATTGCATCCTACATTTGGAGAATTAGACCTCAAAGGCCAATGACTCAACCCTTGAGTCTTGATAATTTTAATTCTAAATACAATTTATAATTATGTAAGCGACATTAAGAAACACTTTCTGTATGTGATTTTAAAAAAATTACCTTGGCCTTTCAACAGATTTCTAATTTTTTAATAGGCAACGAACGTGTTAAATTTATTATTTGTTTATTTTTTTAACAAAAATATATCTTCCTATTCACTTGGTTTTACAAAATGAATTATGTACCGTAAACTGGGGTTTCTTTAAGCCTTCTGGGGTTACTTTGTGCCATGGTCAAATAATTAAATTTCATTATCAACAATGTATTCCTATTCTATTCACACTACAGGAGGAGAGACGAGGCGACGTGAGTGCGAGAGTGTGCTCATCTCGTATTCTTCACCTCGCCTCGCAGTCGGATTTTTAACCCGAGTCAAAGGACACGAGGCACGAGTCGAGCGGATCATCCACACTTTCGCGCACGCCGCTGTGTGCAGTTACCCGCAAACGAGTAAGGACGTCATGGAATTATACCAAACGGAACCAGTTATTTGGGATCCAAGAAATCCGTATCATAAGAATAAAAATAAAACAAACGATGCTTGGAGTCGGATTAGTAAGGCAATGAACACAACTGTACAATACTTGAAAAATAAAAAATATCATTAATGGCGACCTTTAGAGGGCACCTAAGAAAAAAAAGCTTCAATTAAGTCAGTGAATTAACGAAAATTATCAGACAGCGATTTAAGGACATCATACCAAGTTAATTTTCGGAGAAGATATTCACCAACTGTAGTGTACGAGCTGGACAAATATCCACCTACTTCAAATTGATGAGGTCTTTTGTTTCCATCATAAAAATTCAAAATGCATGTGTGCTTTGACAAATATATATTACCTTTATGAAACTTTTATTATGTTATAATTTTGGTAAAATAAAAAACTATAAATATATTTATCAGTTTTATTAAAAATAAGTACATCGGATGCTGACTACCTTAAAACTAGTTTATTTTTTAAATATAAATGATAGAAACAAGTTTCAACTTGCAATATTTTTCCAGAGCGTGAGGAATATCGGTAGTTGAAATAAAACAACAAGTATATATTTAAAACGTTCCAATACAAACTTTTAGTAAAAACATTAAAAACATTAAAGTGTTGAATAAGTGTCTGTACTACCTTCCCTTAAAATTCTTTTGTCATTAAATTTGCTTAATTTGCTTTATCGAATAAAGTTTATGTAAATAATATCTAATTAATCTCTGCGTCCGGTAGAGCTCTTTAAATTCCATTAAGCATCGAAGTTGTCGGAATTCTCCCTAATGATCGAGTAGAAATTACCTCACTGTATGTCGTATATTAAACTGTCAGTATCTGTATACAGCAATTTACATTTTTCAACATCGAATTTTTTTACCAAAGTTGTAGTGAAAGTCGTATACGCATATTTTGGAAGTGTAGTATACAATAGTTAAATACTATTTCAGTTTTGTTAATCTCAACAGCTACCAAATTTTCATCGAAAATCGAACTACTATGAAAGGTGGGACTTTGAAAATAATTTTACAATACAATGCTTCCGAATATTCTCCATAGTTTTACCGAACACAGCATTTAACATTAACTTAAACAAATAATTATTTTCAAACTCCTTTTTACATACATTTACGTACTCCTTTAAACAGGCTAATTGCTCAAACTGAAGAATTCCATGAATTTTTTTCTAAAGTTCTAGTGTAATGGTCTTTATTGTGTAAAGTAGTCATTAATTTCGGTAATTTTGAATTTGATGGAATTCTATGCTCCGGACATAGGGGTAGGGTCTATACAACCAAAGGTTGTTTGGATAACTTAAATCGACTTCCAATATATAAAATCATTACTAGAATTATCAGCTACCGAACGTACCTCGAAAGTCTAGACGTCTTCGACCCATTCGAATTCCCCAGAAACTATGAACTATGAAATCGCCCAAGCATAAAGCCCATTTACATGGAAATAAAGTAAATAATTGGAAGGTTTGTTTGGATCGTAAATGGACATATATTTTTTATTATTCGCTTTTGCATATCTATTGCAACACGCTCCCACGAATCGTCTTTTCTAAAAAAAAAACAACATATCAACGTCTTAACATCTTACAAAAATTCTAATATTCGTGTGTTTTAACATACAATCTCAAGTATACCCTGGAAGCGTATAATAATAGGCAGAATCTAATCCGTGCGTATTGAGACACCGTTCCTTGAAATTTAAAAAAATGTCCTCCAACAACAAAACGTCAGCTTTTATAAATAATTGAGTATATTCTTGTAAATTACCAATTTTAAAAACTCTCCAGACATTTTGTGCATGAATGTGAAATATCTTCATCATTTAACTTATAACTCATAAAAATCGGCTAGACTAGAAAGCGACGTTTCTTTTAAAATATCCATTGAATTTATATAATCATATGGATATATTCCCTTTCGAGTAAGCATGTTTAAAGGAATCAACATTCAGTTTTTAATATTTTTAAATCTTCTGCCGGTAACATAGATTTTAAAGCATTTAATACACTAGGCTTGTGTAAAGTAATATTGTAGTTTTGTTAAGTTAGTACGCCAAGTAGGCTAATAAATTGCCAAGCGGGGCTCTTTCCAGATAGCCATCGAATGAAGTTGAGTTGTCGAATAAAAATAAAACTGAGTAAAAATTGTAGTTTGCTTCCACGTGCTGGAGACAAAAACTTTACAGCTTGAACAAATGAATCGTTTACAAATTGAATCGGATCAGTATGATGGATAGTAATAATTAAACCGCTTCAAACTCGACTTGAAAAAATCAGATTTTCCATCTTCTCGCCAAATTCGTTGCCTTCGTTTTGGAGTCGATTTTAATTTTTTATTTTCAGACAAACCACCGCCCAAGTAAATATTATCAAGATATCTTAAATAACTGCCTATATTTTTTCAAACGACCAATATTTGTTTGAATTTTAGATTTTAGTGAAATATTACTGTCGACGTTTAAAAATTCATTAATTTAATGTTTTTATTACAATAACTTCTTTATTTTAGTAAATCGTCATTAGATACATTTTTAGATTGACTAAAGACTAAAAAAAAATCCTCGAATGTTTTTGACTATACCATTGCCTAAAGTACCCATATTATCTTAATATATGTTAAATATTTTTTACGAATTCTAACAATGGTTTTATTCCGTGTCAATGGTTTTCTCACTGTGACTGATGAGGTTGTATCGTTTATCCATAAAATCATCCACACGATTCTCCAATTGCACCAGTAATTTCTTGGCTAGAAACACCTAGCAGTCCTTTAGCTCTGCTACCAGCCCATCTCCATATTTAGAGAGCACCTTTTTAATTTTGCATACAGGATATTTTCGTTCAGTCTATAATTCTTTGAGGGGCTTGGTTAATTTGAAAGCTAAAAGGGACTGTTCGTTAATAACTGTAAGATCCATCTCTAATAACAAGTAAAAAGTTTAGTAACCAGATTTAAGATGAAAAGATTTGTAAATTTACCAATGCAATTTAGGTGGACCTTGTATCGTTTTGCAGAGACCAATATAACATAGTCACCTGTGTTATCGGTGCTTGCAATGCAAAAATTGAGTAATACCCGCGCGGAAAGACCTTCACAAAATTAGTTATTCAATCACGCTCACCATAATTCTTTGTCATAAGCATTTATAAAAATCAAATGAGGTTAATTGATAAAGCCTTTCTCGCAAGGAATTCATAGTGAGACATTAACGTAAACGTAGTAGAATAGTTAATCACTTAAATCAGTCATTTATTCAAATGTAACTAGTTACATTTCACTTTCTGTATTGCATATTATATTTGCTTTTTTCCAATTAACACTATCTATATAAGTACAGGAGATACAAGACATATTTATTCCACTTACAAAAGAGTAAATAAAAATGAACACAGAACGTCCTAATAGAACGTTGAATCTGGACCAAATCTGAGTAGAAAAGAACATTTTAAATTCAAAAGCATTTACACCTGCTAATATTATGACGGTTTGGAATTTGTCCTTCCCATAATACAGTTTTCACTGTAGGTAACAAAATGAGCGTTATATGCACCATCATCTTCTAAAGAAATGATCTTATGCTAAGAAGAACAACCATCTACATCACATGTGACCAATGCAGGAACACGAGAAGTTGCGGTAGAAAAGATGCAAAAATATGATAGTCAATCGAACCAAAGTGCCTTACAAAATACCAAAAGCACATTCAATACATTTTTGTACACGAGACGTTTTAAAGCGTATTAAAATATTCACTTTTGGAATACAAATTTCTTGAAAGAAATGGACGCATAATATTTAATTTTAAAGGGCGTACTTCGTCAGCTATAAAAACATTTAGTAAACGTAGTGTCATCTCTGGTATAGTAGCGGGTGTGGGTATATTTAATTCTCCTTTCTCTTTCAAAGCATTAAGAGTAGAATAATGAAAAGTTCCTCCATCGCTTTGTTTTACTTATGCTCCCACTTCTACGGCAATAAATCGTTTGTTAGCATCTGCTACACCTTACAATATTATCGAAAAATATTGCTTAAGGTACACCGGGGTAAGTATAAACCATAGAAGGTTGAATATTTAATTATTGTTCTAGCGCCATCTATGGTCTAGGGGGTCTACTATGATGTCATTTGAATACTACATTATAACTTTCACTTGTTGGAACCGCACGCGCTAAATGACATTTCATCATTTGTTTGAGGTGCATTGACAATTAACTGCGTAGTTCTGTTGTGTCTAATAAATTTCACAGCTATTTTCGGTAAGTACTTTGCTAAGTGAATGGTTTACTAACATCTAATGCTATTTTGCCCTAAAATTTGAATTGTTTTAGTTTTAATGTTATGGTTTACACTTTCCCGACAAATATCTCTGCTGGGGCATGTGTAAACTGTAATAGATTACACTTGTCCCTACGGAATTTTAAATACATTTATACTTTCCCCATTGTTTTCAGAATATGGTTTGGGTCTATAGACGTAAAAAAGCTCCACTAACTTATAGCAAAAATGATCTACAAGACGCCGTTCAAGCTGTAAAAAGCCGTACGCTGTCATTATACAAAGCTGCATTAGTATACAAAGTACCCAAAACTACGATTTACATTCATGTAAAGGGTACAAGAGGAGCGAAGAGTAATACAGGGGGTAGGGCACCCACTCGACCTCACAATGTAGAGCAACGAATTGCTGATAGTATCAAAACGCTAGAAAAATGGGGCATGGAACTTTAAAAAAAATAAGTTATTACGGTTCTGATATAAAAAGAGAACCAATGAAAGATAAATATTGGCGTTTCAATATGCAAGACCCTATCAATCGCCGTCTGTCTAAATTGCTACGAGTTTTTGCGCCCGGAGCAAAATGGTCCCGCTGTTGTTAAATGGTTTTGAAAGACGACACGCAATTTTTGCGGATGTTAGAGCCAGAAACTCATAGACAACAGAAATTATTTGTGTTTATTGAGATTCGAGAAGGATCCCCCAGAGAATTGGGATTGGAGCCAAATCAATTTTAGTTTTCTTACGACAGAGTATCTCGGTAAGCTGTGTATCACCTTTTAAGAACGGGATTCCTGGCAACGACTATTTTATTAGGTTTAAAAATGCTTTCAATTTAAGCCAGAAAAAACTACGATCTGTGGAAGTGGCTCGCAAAAGGTCCGTGGACCCATTCGTGATCTATGATTATTTTAATATTCTTGAAGAGCATGTTCAAAACGTCCCAACGACTCAAATATACAATAACGATGAAACCAGTTTCTGTTTGGATCCACCCCGGATAAAAGTTGTTGGTGAAAAGGGTAAAGCGATCCATAGAACAATGAGTGGGCCTGGACGTTAGAATATAACAGTTCTCCTCGGAAAAAATGTTGCTGAGGAAAAACTACTGCCATTCGTAGTGTTTAAAGGCAAGAATATATGAGACAGTTGGATCCCAAATGATGAATATCCTGGAATTATTCTGTCACTAAAAATGGGTGGATGGAGACGGAAACGTTTGAAACATTTTTTGTAAACAATTTTTTAAAAAATATTGGAAATGAAAGACCTGTAATACTGATTTATGATGGTCACACTTCCCAAATTAGTATTTCTCTGGTAGAAAAGGCAATAGCTAACGACGTGGTTATAGTAAAACTTCCACCCCACTATAGCCACTTGTTAAAGCTTGCTTTGCACAAGTACAGTTCAACACCGGGTCACTTGAACTTAGAAATGTTATATATTTATGAAGTGCCACTACTGCAAGCATGCGCAATTCGCATATTTTTTGCCATGCTCTGCTATTAATGTCATTGTTCACGTCACGTTGACGTTATGGTTAATGTTGTCGGTGTTAGTAGTAAAAGTTAAATTAAGGATAGGTTAAAACTATTGTATATAGTATGTAATAATTTAAAAGTGCAATAAAGTATGTAAATAAAAAAATAGATTAACAGCTTTGCAGCAGATGCTTTGGTACTTTTTAGTGTGGTTTTGATTTCCCATATTGTTAAATACCAACAAATACTTCGTTCTTGGTAGTTCAAAAGAACTTAAAATTGGCAAGTAATAACAACAACAAACATTCAAATAATTTCAGCAAAAATGAGGAAAGAATATTATTAGATATTATATTATAAATTCAAGGAAATAAGAAAGTGTAAGAAAACAAATACGGTAATTAACCGAGAAAAATAGAAATATGGGTAGACCTTACAAAAGAATTTAATGCTGTGCCCGAAGAAACATTTAGGGATACAAAAAACAAATATGAGAATTTGAAGAAACGCACAAAACATAAGGTGACACCTGATCTAAATAAATATTTTTTAAATCTATTAATCATTTATTTACTACTCTACTAACAGTACTTTCCTGAATACCACGACAATCTCTAGAAACTTTTAAAAAACAACCAGCTGCCAAGAATCTTAATGTCACTAAAACCATATCTGCTGCAGATAAACTATGAATTCTAAAAAAAAAATATCAGAGTATATAACATTCAAAATATATGACACCAATCGAGGAGACGTTCGATTGGATATCTGCTCTGATACTTCATCGATTAAAAACCTAACAGTACTTTTCAATTTTATACTGTTCTCGAAATTCACCTTCTGTCCACATATCAAAATTATTTATTTTGTCTATATGAATTCTTTGTGCTCCTGGGTTTTCATACAAATCAATTAATTACAAAAAATCGTCATCAGTTAAAGTTTCATAATTTCTTGCTATTTTCAAAACAAATTGCAACAAATAAATAAGTATTCACTATACAGACAATAACAGCTAGGTAGCAGTCACAATTTTTAAGGTTAGCTTTCGTTTGACTGGCTCTTGAACTATGGCTAAATGGGTCATATGTTGAACGAGGTTTAAACTGGCAATGAACAAGTGGCCCTTAGGGCCGGTTGTATCGCAGTTGGTAAACTCTCAAATTAACAGAACTCAGGTTAACTGTCAGCTAACATTGAACTCGGATTAACAAAATTTCAGTTGTATCGTTTCGGTTCAGGGGAAGGTTGCCTGAACCACTAGTCATTTACAGTTGGCTACCATGAATGTTATGGTTATCTAATTTCCCGTTGCTCCTTTAACCTAAAAATTTTTTTGGCATTTGGGTTTATGGTTTATACTTCAAATTTAATACATTTATGTGAACTTTAGTTTAATCGTCGAGGGAAAGAAATAAAGCAAACTGTTTTTACATAATAATATATAAGTGTGCAGTAAGTACTTTTCGTTGAAAGATGAAATATTAAAATTTAGGTATTTAGTATATTTTTAACATTTTTCAGACATACATGAAAAAAATAATAAAATAATCCAATCCAATTAATAAAAGAAAAATATGGTTCACAAATAGAAAACAAGAAAACTGAAACTAATGCTACAAGATTAAAAACCGAAGCTTGGATAAATCTGGCAAAAGAGTTTAATAGCTATTGTTCGGACTGCCCACGCAATGCGAAAGTTTTGAAAAATAAATATCTGAATATGAAAAAAAGGGCAAAAAAACTTTGTTGAGGAAAAGAAATATTTGTAAGGTACTGGGGGTGGTCCACCCCAAAAAGATACAAACACAGATATTGAGAAAGACATTAAAGAAATAATAGGTACCCAGTTAACTGGTTTTACCTCAGAACTAGACAATGATGTGGAAAATATAGGTATTTATAATGCATCCATATTATTTAATAGTGCCAATAGTAATACTTGTTAATTTCAAAAGTTTCTGATAACATAGTATTTATTGATGAAAATGATGAAGAACATCCTTATGCTGTAAAGGGTAAGTTTATTGAATGTAAAAAATTATTATGTTTTGATTAGTTCGTTTTTTCTGTTGAGCAAGTCCAATGGTCTCATATAATAGTCTACGAGAATAAATAATTTCAGGCCATACTTTTTTATTTTCCGTTTTATTTTGCAACTAAAATTAAATTAAAAATATATTGAATTATTTGAGTTATTGTAACAATCGAAAACATTTATATATTGCTTTTTAATTTTTAGAGAACTTGGTAGCACCACAAAAAAGATTCTCAGAAGATATGGACATAATTAATGCTGTGTGTGAAGATACCGAGATCTTCAATGTAACAAGTAATTTTTTAGTTTTTCATATTTCCACTGATTTGCTGAAAAATATTACCAGATTTTAAATAATTAATCTCTATTATTCTGTTTAGGAGTATAATACTATTATATGTACATTTTAGAAACATCTGAGAAACAGTCGCAGCACACAATACAGGATCTAGAAAAAACTTTGCCATCTAATTCGGCCAATAAAGAGAATAGTAAGTAATACTTGTTTCTCGGGCACGGGATAATAGATCATATATTTCCATCACCCTGTATGATGTGCATTTAGTAGCTTTAGTGGATAGTGGTGCAAATGTAAATTGTATTGGCTCAGAAGTCCTGTATCTATTAAAGAAATTTAATATTAAATTAAATAAAAATGAAAAACAAATTATTAAAATAACTGATGGCAGAGAATAAACTGTTACCGGAACTTGTAAAATCCCAGTTCATCTCGATAATGTTTGCAAGATTGTAGATTTCTCTGTAATATCCACATTCCAATGCGGTGTAATTGTAGGCAGCGTTTTTGGAAAAAAAAATCACTAATAATAAACTTAAAAATAATACATTGAACATTCACAGTGGTGTGTGTAATTCTATGATTAACATAGTTGAAAATCTATCGAACCAAAATAACGAAGATACAGGTGATTTCAAAAGTTTAAATCCACAACAACAGTCGGTTATGAAAGATATTGTAGATTTGTTTAGTACTATTTCGTCCGATCACAAACTTGGCGGTACAGATAAAATCACAGCTTACATTGACATCGGCGATACGAAACCGTTTAAAAAGAGACAATACCCAATGTCACCATATATGCTACATCAATAAAGAATTCGACAATATGTTAGCGTTAGGGGTTATTGAACCTTGTTTCAGCCCATGGAATTCTCCTGTGCTTCTTGTTAAAAAGAACAGTGGCGAATTTAGATTTTGTTTTGATGGTCGCGGATTAAACGAAATTACGATATATTGAAAATGTTAGCCAATACAAAGTATTTATTGTGGATCGATCTTCGTTCAGCTTTTTGGCAAATTCTTGTCGGTGAGGAAAGTAAAGAAAAAACAGCCTTTTCTGTCCCGGGACGAGGTCTATTTCATTTCGTAGTTTTACCGTTCGGTTTATCCTATACCGCTCAAATAGCACGTCTAATGGACAGCATATTAGGGTCTATATTTAGTGACAAAATTTGTACATACTTAGATGACATAATATTTACTTCATCTACATTTGACGAACATGTTTTAACAATTTTAAGAGAAAAGTTTATGATAGGTTAGTTGATGCTAATTTAACAATAAACATTAAAAAATGTAATTTTTTCCGAAACTCCCTTAATTATCTTGGATTCACTGTCGACTCGTTAGGTTTACGTACGTCTCCTGCAAAGGTAATTAATTAAGGTAATGGTTAATTTTCCTCAGCCTAAGACGACTATTGAGGTGAATAGGTTTCTTGGGATGTGTAGTTGGTATCGTCGTTTTATTTCCCATTTCAGCTCTCTTACAGGTCCTTTGAGCGAACTGTTAAAAGGGCGTAAAAAGAATCAACCTATCCAGTGACCCATCCTTTTAACCAGATTAAGCAGAAGTTGATAACATCCTCGTTTTTCCTACAGTTTTGTATACAGTGTGATGCATCTACGTCAGGACTCGGAGCAGTTCAATGCCAGCCGCAGTCTGTCACGAGCTGAACGAAACTACCCTACGTGTGAACTAGAGCTACTTAGCTTAGTACATTTCATAGACGTTTTTCGAAGTTACATCGAGGGTAAAGTCGTTACAGATGACGCAAGTTTCAGATCGACGTTGTCGTTGGGCAGCCAAACTGTCGATGTTTGATTTTGAGGCTATTCACAGGAAGGGACGCTACCATGTCACTCCAGATTTATTATCTCGTGTACCGTTACCTATGGTAACATCTCAGGAATTTCACTTGACGATTTAGACACTTTGGTATCTGAAATGAAGGGAAGATATTATTACATTTCCAAAACACTCTCCTAGTTTTATAGTTAAAGATAATTATATTTATAAACATTTAGCTGGTAAAATTGCATTAAAAACCAATATTTCTGAATGGAACCTGTTCCGATAAAACAAAGAAAGCAAATTATCGAGGAAAATCATAGTACACCAACTTCGGCACATTTAGGTTATTATAAAATTGTCCATGGAATTAGAAAGACATACTTTTGGCCAAAAATGAGAAAATCAATTTTAAATTATATTAGACGTTGTACAATTTGCAACGAACAAAAATTTCTAAATACTAAACAAATTGAATTGATGAGATCCGAAAACAAAGTTACTTTTCGTTTCCAGTTAATATCTTTAGATATTATGGGACCATACTCGTTGAATTTAATTAAAATGTAACCGTTCTCTAATAGTCTTACAAGACTATTTTACTAAATATACCTTACTTAAGCCAGTTAAACATGGCACTGCTCAAAACATCGTCGCTTTTCCTGAAGAAATTTGTTTGATTTACGGAACACCCAGTATAATTTTATTAGATAATGCTACAGCCCATAGAGGTAAAGCCTTTAATGATTTTGTAAAACGCTTTAGGATTTCCAAAATATTTTGCCATTACCACCCACAAGTAAATCCAGTTGAAAGATTGAATCGTACTCTTGGAACTGCCATTCGGAATTTTATTAAAGAAAGTCACAGGCGTTGGGATGAAAATCTCAAACAAATACAGTTTGCAATAAATACTGCTAGGTACGAAGTAATAGATTTCACACCAGTTTTTCTAATGTTCGGTAGAAAATTATAGATGAATGGTAGTTACTAAAACACCAATAATGTAAAGTTTAGAGATATTGACGTTGAGGCTAGAAATCGTTATAGAGAGGAAATTAGCAAACTTTCTGATATTTCAAAAAAGTACAGGAACGATTAAGTAATGCGTATGAGCGTAGCAGCAAATATTGTTGTAACTTACGGAGACAGGATCGTGTTTTTGAGAAAGGTCAATAAGTTTGGTTATGGAATTACGTATTATCTGTAGGCATGGATTATTCAGCCAAATTGGCGAATTGCTATATATGTTCTATAAAAAACGTGATTTCTAGTATAGTATAGTCATTGGGACGATATCATTTCTGTGAATTGAAGCCACACTTTGGTTCAAATTCAAATATGGCTAATATATGTTTACTACTTACAATTTCTTAAAGTTTTGAAATAGAAACCATTTAATTATATAGCTAGACTTCCTGTATTGATTTTTTTATTAGAAAATGATTTAGAAATGCCTATTTTGATAATGAGTAATTTTGGTTGCCTCCCTTACAGTCAATTTTCAGTATATTTTATGGCAACGTTAGTTAATACCTTGATACTGTCTGAGGGAAAATTTTTGACTTTTGTATTTTGAATATGCCTTTGTCTTTGATTTTGTGTCTAGTAACACAGTTGATTTTTTGGACATTCAAAAACCTAGGTTCCGAGAGTTCTATTCGGAAACAGATTATGTTCATATTTGGAATATATTATATACATAAATATCACATGGTTAATTATAAATTGCTTGTTATTGTATTAAAGCTTGCGTATAATTTTGGAATTTTGAATATCTAGAAAACGTATTTTTGAATTTTGAAGATATCTAGATATGCCATTCAGATATCAATATCCAATTTCATCATTCATGTTCTTCCCAATTTTATTGGCCAGATACTGCAGATATCTCAGTTATAAACAAAGATCAAATTAAATTTTTTTGTTAATTCGATGTAGCAAAATGTCACTGACAATGAGCCGGATTATATTAAGCTTAGCGCGGAAAATAGTAGATGGATTCTAGATGGTTTCCTAAAACCAACATGGCTCGTTGGAGACTCAACGCCAATGCAAGTTGAGGATATGTTATGTGACTCCATTAACGAATGTTTTGAAACTGCAGATGGTGATTCTGACATTTGTAGCTATGAGAATGAGAACTCCGATGAATGAATGGCACGAAAATGTAATATAACTTTTATTAATCGTTTTTCAATGTTTCGTTTAATTTCATTAATTGTAATTTGACGATCTACTGTTGGCAGGAGTTTATCATTAATTTATTCTGATGTGCTTTCCATCAATAACGCCTATGCAAATAGGAAAATTCCATGGCTCAGAAAACTTCTTAGATATTTTAATCCATTTCTCAACTTCAAGCAAAGGCATGTATTCATTTTTTAAGTAAATCCAAATAATTTCACAGGTTTGCGCGATAGTGCTACGACCCATACGAAAATGAAAAGCCAGAGATCGATATGATTCTCCTAAAACAAAAACATTTAATTAATGTAAACATTAATCCTTGCGTACGAAATGTAAAAATCTACGAACATATTTTTTTCGGGATGTTCGGAAGTTGGATAAACCAAAGAGATGGAGGAAATGACCACTTCTTCTTGGCAATTTTTTAAACAAATGATATTTTTGAAAGATAAAGTTTCAGAATCGGAAAGGGATACAAATATTGATATCGAATCCATTACTTCTGATAGTAATGAAGTTGCAGAATCTCCAAACATAATTAATTTGGAAGAAACTTCCTCGCACGCTTCGCTCGCTAGCATGGCATCACCATCCAGGAGCGAGTTAACACATAAAACCAAAAGACAAGCTAAAACATTTCATAATGATCGTCATGATGAACTCGTACAACTTGAAAAAAGAATTGAATTATTAGAAAAAGAAAGTCTACAGGAGCAGGACGATGATTTTCCACAACCAAAACCAATACCTGGTAGGAAAAATCCTACACCTTATGTCGTCGTTGCAGATGATGCGTTTGCCTTAAAACCCTATATAATGAAGCCATTTGCTATGAAAAATTTAAGTGTCTGAACGCATCTTCAATTACCGTCTGTCGCGCGCGAGACGAATAATAGAAAACGTGTTTGGAATAGCTTCAGCACGTTTTCGGATACTTAGAAACACCTGTGAGCTTTCTCCAGAGAAGGTTAAAAAAATCGTTTGTGCTGTGTGTGTTACACAATTTCCTAATGTCTCGAAAACTATCAGCAGTTATTTATGCTCCAAGGGGCACTTTTGACATGGAAAGCAACGATGGATCAATGACTTTTGGTACTTGGCGCAATGAAAGTACTGCTCTAGAACTATTGAGCAGAAATAATGTGCATAAAACGCCAGCAAAGAATATTAGAGAGGAATTTAAAGAATATTTTTGTCGGGAAGGGGAAGTTGACTGGCAACATAATTATATTTAAATGTAAATATAAATATGTATATTTATGTTTACTCCCTATACGATGTTGAAAAAAGGGATAAAAAGTACAGCCATACTTAGAGCTCATCAATGTAATAAAAAAGTTTCCATTCACATATCTTTGAGGACTGTATATGATATACACTGATATACGCTATACTGTCCCCATACATATAGTTGTAGGGTTAATTTGTATATCATATACTGTCCTGAAACTTTTTCATACTTTTCGTATATGATATAAGCTGTACTGTCTCCATAGAAATACTTTTTCTATAAAAGTTAGTTAAAACCTTGTAGTTTGCTGCAATATGGCAAATGCGAGGGGCTTGATACCCCTATTATCGCCACAGTGATAGGATATCTCTACAGAGTGAACCTTAAATAAGTACAAATATTTTAACCAGTAGTACAGTTCAGTATGTAGAACACATAATAGTTTTTTTGCAAAAAGATCAGAAATAAAAAAGTCAAATTTTCAATAAATTTCATGATTTTTCAATAAAAAACTTTTTGGGGACCCCACTTTATTCGAATTCCATACTATATATACATCATGCATGTATAGTATGGAACTCGAATAATGTCAGCGGTCCTCAACAAGTTTTTTTATTGAAATATCACGAAATTTATTGAAAATTTGACTTTTTTGTTTCCGATTTTTTCGCAAAAAAATATTAATTGTGTGTTCTACGCAGCGAACTGTCCTACTGGTTAAAATATTTGTACTTATTTAAGGTTCACCCTGTATTGTATTAAATCTGATGTTTCGGCGTCATCTACTGGTTTGTGGTTTTCGCAAAAAGAAAACTGTATATTTTTGTTCCGTTGGTATAGTTACCCAAACTTTCCATGGACATATTTTTGCAGATATAATCAATCGACCATAAAATTATTTTTATGCCCTCCAAATAACAGATACTATTACTATTCTGTCTAGATTTTATGTATATGAGTATTTTGAACAATTTGTGAGTAATCAGTCAACTGTAAGTAATCGTAATGGTAACCATGGTAAAAGGCGATAAGCTACGCTATCAGGATAGGTCGAAGTAACGGCTGGCTTTTGCCCACATATTTTGACGTTATTTCATAATTCCGGTGACAGGGTGATCAATAGCCTTAGATCTGCAGAAGTAGGTAGTTATCGTCGCATTGATTACCTTTATTGATATATTATAACAGTGTAAGTAATGAATTTGCTCATTTTGTGCTCCCTATCTTTAGAAAATGCGCCCCTAATGGTAGACGGACTAGCCATTTACAACAACAGCTTTGTTCCAAAACGCCTTGAGAACCGTTTACTGTACCGCCAATAATGGACACTCAATCATTTAGTGACATATACCGTGTGACAAATGGTACAGTAAATGAATTGGCGTCTATTATTGACGGTAGAGTGAATGGTTCTCAAAGCGTTTTGGAACAAAGCTAATGAGACACATTCTCTGTATCATTAAATCCTCTGTGGGCGAACGATACGGTAGATTATAGGTCTTGTGCTCCGCACACAATCCAATATTTCTGGATCTGGGGCGAAGACAGAGATATGAAGGCACCTTCACGAGGAGGTTCACTGACTGGGAGCGCTTCCGAGCAGTAATGCAAGGAAACATCGCGCTCCCAGTCATCGAAACCACCCATGATCTGGAGACGGCAATCCTCTCCCTTGAGACTGACATTAAAAACGCCCTGACTCAGACTACGACGGAGACTATTGTCCCCCGACTGACAAACCCCCGGGGCACCCTCCCCGATGACATAAAAAACTTAATACGTGACAGACGACGTGCGAAACGGCTTGCCACCCGCACCCGCCTCCCCCGACACAGACATGACTTAAACGTACTTAACAGACGGGTGAAGGCGGCTCTGGATGAACTGGCCCAGGATAACTGGGCTAGGCACCTGGAGTCGCTGGATCCACAAGACAACAGCCTCTGGAAAACGCAGAGGGCCCTGCGACAGACCGCTCGCCGTAAAATTCCTCCAATCCACGGTAGTGTGGGGGTGGTTTACACGAACCAGGAAAAGGCCGAGGCTTTCGCCGATAGCCTGGAACTGCAGTGTAGACTGCCTCAGCTGCCCGACGAAGACGAGGAATTCGAGATAGTGGCTGAGCGCGCGGCCCGACGCGTCGACAGAGAGCCAGACAATGACATAATCCCCCCCGCAACACCTGACGAACTAAGACTGACAATACGCAGACTTAAAAACAGAAAAGCCCCCGGACCCGACAATATACATAACACGACACTTAAACGACTACCACACAAGGGCCTCATGGCCCTACTAAACATAACAAACGCGACACTCAGACTAAGACACTTCCCTACCCGCTGGAAAACAGCAAACATAATCCTTATCCCAAAACCCAACAAAGATCACACCATCCCATCCAACTACCGGCCCATTAGCCTGCTCCCGGCTATGAGCAAAGTGGTAGAAAAAATTATCCTAACCCGTCTAAGAACCCACTCCCAAGAACTGCAAGTCATTCCAGACGAGCAGTTCGCCTTCCGACCCAATCACTCCACTGAACTCCAAATCCTTCGCCTTACCGAGCACATCACGGCGGCCTTCAACAGGGGACAGTACACTGGTGCTGTCTTCCTGGACGTCGCAAAGGCCTTCGATACGGTTTGGCATGAAGGCCTACTGATGAAAATGCTCACCAACCAATATCCCATATCCTTTACCAAACTCATAAAATCCTACCTACACCACCGAAAATTCCGCATCCAAATCCAAGATTCCCTTTCCACCACCCGTCCCATGGAGGCCGGTGTCCCCCAGGGCACCGTCCTGTCCCCACACCTATACACCATTTACAACTCCGACATCCCACATCCCCCCAACACCAACATATACTTATACGCCGACGACCTGACAATCACATCCCAATCCGTAGATCCTAGATATTCCGTCTACCTCCTCCAAAGCTCCTTAGACCAACTTGAAACCTGGTGCAACAGGTGGAAAGTCAAAATTAATCCCAACAAAAGTTCGGCTATCCTTTTTACCAAACGAAAAATCCCACAAAACCTTGACAGACTGACACTATCCCAGGAACCCATCTCCTGGAATCGACAAACACGATACCTGGGCGTGACGATGGACCAGCGTCTCACGTGGAAACCGCACATCGTGGAGACGGTGGCGCGAGCGAAGACCACCAGGGCTAGGCTCTATCCCTTACTCAAAGGTGGAAACACCCTCAGTTTAAGGAATAAGCGAACGCTTATCAAGGTGGTACTTCAACCGCAGCTAACCTACGCCTCCACGGCGTGGGGTCACGCGGCAAAAAGCCACTTAAAGTCATTACAGGCTGTGGAAAACATAGCCCTCCGCACGGCCACCGACGCGCCCTGGTACGTAAGAAACACTGACATATTACGAGACTTACAATACACAAACGCTACACAGACAATAAGACAAAACGCGGAGAAACGATTTGACGTAGCCGCTAGACATGACAATCCCCTCCTCAGGCAAGCCGTTGACTACGTACCCGACGTGACCGACAAACACAAAAGACCTAGACACCAACTTTTTGACCCTGGGTGACCACCCCAATGACCCCCCCCCTGCCCGCTAACCTTTTCTGTTTCAGAGACAGCCAGGATCAAGAAACGAAGACAACGACACACACACACACACACACACACACCCCCCATACCCTCCTTAACCCTCCCCTCCCGCGCTAGCCTAAGGGCCACCTTAGCAAAGCGCATCCCAGGCTGCATAGCCGCACTACCCTACCCAACCATACCACACATAAACATGACACCACCCCCGGGGTTGACACAGACGAGCCGGCGAAGCAAGAAGAGCGCCAGAAGAAAGGGCCCTAAGGGCCCTATGGCATTCGTGATCCAAATTATCAATTAGAAGAGAATAGTGAGGAAACTTCAGAGGATGATTTAGTACAGTACAATTTAAGAGAAAAAAATCAAAAATTGCATTACAAAAAAGTAACAAATAAAAAAAGAACTAAAAATCACATGGCCTCGTATATTGTGGAATAAATAAGAAAAAAAATTGGTTGAAGATAAGACAAATATTTACTTTGAAACTTTTAAACCTCCAACTATGAAATTTTGTACTTCGTTAGCAAAAGAACCTGTGTTAAAGAGAAGAAGTGTTACTACTGTAAAAGCATATATTATGAATGAGATTAAAAGAAGAAAACTTGATGGTCATATTTTAAAACCAACAACAAAATGCAAAAGAGGTAAGTTTTCAAAAGTATGCATTAAGTTTGTACTCATATCTACTCGTAGTAGAAACCTGGACGAAGTTAAGTCATTAAATCTGGACGGGCTAAAGCTATAAAATTTATTTTATAATTTTGATTTCTGAAATATATGTTTGGTAAAGTTTGAATATTTTTGAGGGGAGTTAATTCAATTTCTGGAAGGGATAAATTCCCCTAGACACCCCCCTCCCTCCCTTAAGATCATTGATATCAACAAGTTTTCTTTACACTTCCATTACCTTACAACAGACAGCGGAACATGGATCACTAGTATAATATGGATGTTTTTCCAAACTATTGACATTCATTGGCACTGTTAACATAATACATAAACATACAAAATGTTTACAATCTGTGGATTAATTCTTTTTAAAATATAGACATTTAAGTTTTTTCATTTACTTTAATATTTAATATGTATATATAATATACTTGACGTTTGAGTTTATTTGTTCCAGGTGTAAAGAAATTCTGGACAGAACAAGAAAAGGAAAAAGTCTTTGAGATCTTTCAAGAAAATATACAATCTAAAAAATTACCTAGCCTAGCAGTGTGCAGGAAAGTTATCTCGGAACACAAAATATTTGCAGATCCAGCAATGTTAAAAACATGTATAAGTAATATATTGAAAAAAAAATGATTTATTTAAAAATTGCGTTACACACTGAAAAGTATGTGATGAATACTGTGAGGCATTAACTTTTCCCACATAAGCTGTGAAAAACAATAATCAATTTATTAAACATATAATTACAGGTGTTTCTAAAACTATTGAAATGCTTTCAATCTTTAAGACAGTAAAATTTGTTAATTCTTGCATTTTAATGTAGTATATTATACTCCAAATAGTTTTAGAAACACCTGTAATTATGTGTCAAATAAATTGGCCTAGTTTTATCGCAGTTTACATGACATAAGACTGCAGTTTCGTCTTACATTTTTGTGACATGGTTTTGGAAATATTTGTAAAAAATTACATTCAGGGCTCTCATTTAAGGAGCTGTAGCTGCATTAGGAGGCGTTTCTAGGTACATTTATAGATACAACCTTTTTTGTTTTTATTCGTACAATAAACTATTACAGCTTGAATACAGAAAGTTATTTTTATTTCTATAACACCTTTTTCCTATAGAGAAAAAACATGAAATGAGCGATATCTCTTGAGAGAGCGTGAAACTCTTCCGGGGGTGAACAACAGAGGCACAGATCATAAAAAGAGAAGAGACAATTAACAGGTAAAACGGGCTGTAGTATAAAAATTATTCATTATTTGAAGTTATTGAATATTTTAATTGCACTTTAAATAGTTTTATAAAACTTTTCCATTAGGAAAAATGTATAAACACAAATAAATGCACTTGTAAGGCCAAAAAAATATTACTGTCAAATATGTGAAAAATGTCAGGGAGTAATGATGTGCAAATACTATCTATTCGTTACTTAATATTCGATATTTGTAGAGTATCGAAAATATCGATACTCAATTGAAAAAGTAATCGTTACTAAGTATCGATACATAACATAATACTACCAAACTATTGGATAGATGCTGTTGGAGTGTCGGTCGATGTTGATAACACTCGATCTCGATATTCGTCACTCGATCTCGATATAGTCATTATAGCTTTTTTTCGGGAAAAAAATACTATTAGAAGTTTCTCTGCGGAATATTGTTCAGAAACGTGTTCTAAACAAAATATCAAAAAATCAACTCGAGACTAGTTGGGAAACTTTGTTAAAACAATGGTCAAAATTATGGAAAAGTGTTTTTTTGACTCGCGTAAAAAAACTGTTATTGATAGAGAAAAAAAGGTTTATACAAAAAAGGTAGGTATTAAATAAATCTGTAAAATAAGACAAGTCCGATTAAAATCCGATAATTTGTTTATGCACAAGAGCTCAAAAATGGTCGAAAATGTCCGCTTTTTTCAATTGCTAATAATTAATACAATTTTCATTGCAGACACTTGTAATTCAGGATTTTTGAGGCATTTTGCACCCTTAATAAGTGGTAAAAATTTCAGCCCGAAAGCTTCATTAGCTTGGCGTTGTCGGAATTTGTTATTTAAGAAGATGCTATTTTCAATTCATTTTTCCCAAGCTCACAGGCGTTGTAGAGTTTCGATCATTAGTTGTTTTTGTACCTAAATAGTTGTATTGACATATGCATTTACTGAGAATTTAATTTTTCAAATTTAATTTGTTTAAAAATGACTGAAAAAATGTTAATATTTATTAAATTGATACTGAAAATTATGCTGACATAAAAAACGGTTTCGTCACTCGTGACATTGGTTATTGAACTCCTGCCGCTACCTTTAATATATTACCTGTGATCGACCTATTGTTTTGTTTCAATTGAAATATTTTCATTCAATTATGCTGATAAAAAAAACATTAAAAATTTAACGTAAAAAAACTTCCAAAGAATTGCCAAATTTCATTGTTTTCTCATGTAAAATGTGTATAGCCTTAATAGACGAGGCGGTATCTGTTTTGGTTTGGGTGAATCGTATATCCACGGAGATTTTTGGCTTTTCAAATGTCACTACAGCCTCAGCCTATTTAATTTTGATCACAAAATAATTTACAAAAAGTGTCAGTAAAGAAATATTTCCGGTTTCCAACTGCAATAATAATAATTGATTATTTATTTGGCAACAAATAAATTCGAACAACGACTTCGTCCCATAACTAACCAAATACTTTTTTAATTGTGATACGAACGCCCTTGTCTTTGAAAGACAAGAACTTACCACAGACCACAGCACAGCACGGAAAAAAATACTGAAATCTAAAGGATAACCTAAAAATGATTAGTTTTGTTGTATAATTTTAAACAACATATTTCAACATTTTATTAATGTTTTTGATGGATGAAGTATGTTTAAAATAGATTAAAATGGACTATACATCTGTAAAATAGTAAACATATACTACACTTTCTGTATTTCATGTGATACGAAATATAGTGTTTGTAGGAAAAAATCTGAACTTTTACGCACAGAAGGTCCCTAGTAATTAAAGCTAGAGAGTAATTTGTAATTATTGTTTTACTGTTGCAGGTATATGTTTGTGTAGTCCACAAGTTAGATTGAAATAAAATGATTTGTACCATGACAGTAAGGTTGAGCAAAAAAATGTCATAGCATTTTGTTAGAATAAATTCTAAACATGGAACGATGGACAATACCTATAATATAAAAACATTGATCTTATTAGGATATCTTAAGAAAGTTAAATGTTAGGATATGCACAAAGCACAAAGTATGTAACAGGGTATCGGACATGAAATACAAAGATTTGTTTCTAATCATGTGCCCTCATGACCGTCCCTAGAGTGAACATTGCTCTTTAAAAACAAACAGAACAACTATTTAACAGAAAATACAGCTAAATATATGTAGACAACTAATGTAGCGAGCCATTTAAACACAATATAGTATTTTCGTTTCGTATTACAAGAAATACAGAAGGTGTAGTATATGTTTCCTATTTTACAGATGTATAGTCTATTTTAATATCTTTTCAATATACCATTCATCAAAAACATTAATAAAATGCTGAAATGTGTTTAAATGTGTTTAAAATTATACAACAAAACTTATCATTTCTGGGTTATGCTTTAGATTTCAGTAATTTTTCTTTTCCGTGCTGTGGTAGCTTCTTGTATTTCAAGGACAATATGTATACCAATTAAAAAAGTATTGGCTTAGGTATGGGACGAGGTCGTTCTGCTCGAATTTATTTGTTAGCAAATAAGTAATCAATAATTATTATTGCAGTTGAAAACGGGAATATTCTTTACTAACACTTTTTGCAAATTATTTTGTGATCAAGAATACCTAATTATTAAATAGACTGCAGTAACAGAAAAAAACAATAAGTCAGTGAAGTTTTTTTAGTATATTATAATGGAATAATTTAAACGAAACGTCAGATATTTCCACAATATGCGCGACGAACGCAGCTGTAACGGAAGACGGCGCAGAGACTCTCTAATGATTTTTCAGACAAAAGTCTCTTAAATAGCATCATTGTACATACTTAAATTGCATCCAATACACATTATTTAGCGTTAAAATACTTTAAGCCGTTGATTTGACAATTCATGTGACAAATGTCAAGAAGACGTCAAAACACTGTTGTTCACCGCAAAATCGCTCCATCTACTGGTAGGCGATTTTCCCTATAGGGAAAGAAAAAAGCAAACTTCTCAGCAATGAGAACTATGAAAAGTTCATTGGGAACAAGAAAGGTAATTCATTTAATTTTTGAAGTGAAACTTGCCACATCGAATGTCGCAAATACGATTTTTTAACAAATTAACAATTTTTTTTAACTAGATGTTGAACAATAAACACGTTACCTCTCAAAAACTGTAAAGGATAAGTATCGTGTATAATATATTTTTGAAAAGCTCATCTGATGATTTTTCCAACGGTATAAAAATATACAGTGTTCGACTAAAAAAACACGAAGACATTTTACTATGGCATACTTTACTCAGTTGTTTTACTTTGACGCCCTAATCTATAATCTATGTCTATGACCCATTCATTAGGCACCACCCTGTACAGTTGAAATTACATTAACTCGTATAAATGTTAATATCTTAAAAACGGTAGTTCCTAGCGATAATATACCTTTTTCTGTAAAATTAATGGGAGAAGAGATGTTGCAATCTAAAGATACAGTGTGTAGCAAAACATTTTCTTAATATAAAAGTTCAAAGAGGGCGCTTTACTGAATAACAAAATTGAGGAAAATTAAAATAAAATTTTTATTTTAACACCCTATAACTTTGTAAGCATGGAGATTCCGACATTTTGTCAGATTCATTCTATTATTTTTTTGTGCAGAATCTCCCCTTCAAATTTCCTGACGCATTTTCAGAACATTCTGTATGTGTCCTCAAAGTTTTAGAAAATGTCCCGAAACATGGAGTGTCCTCGAAGTTATAGATACGTATACCTCTAAGTTCAGGGACAGTCCCCAAAGTCATAAATTGTCCTTGAAGTTACAGTTGTATACACAAATTGTCCTTAAACTTACAGATGCCGATATATATATATATATATATATATAT
>NW_019416510.1:397918-406309 GCF_000390285.2 Anoplophora glabripennis
ATGAAATACAGAAGGTGTAGTATATGTTTCCTATTTTACAGATGTATAGTCTATTTTAATATCTTTTCAATATACCATTCATCAAAAACATTAATAAAATACTGAAATATGTTTAAATGTGTTTAAAATTGTACAACAAACTTATCATTTCTAGGTTATGGTTTAGATTTCAGTAATTTTTCTTTTCCGTGCTGTGGTAGGTTCTTGTATTTCAAGGACAATATGTATAACAATTAAAAAAGTATTGGCTTAGGTATGGGACGAGGTCGTTCTGCTCGAATTTATTTGTTAGCAAATAAGTAATCAATAATTATTATTGCAGTTGAAAACGGGAATATTCTTTACTAACACTTTTTGCAAATTATTTTGTGATCAAGAATACCTAATTATTAAATAGACTGCAGTAACAGAAAAAAACAATAAGTCAGTGAAGTTTTTTTAGTATATTATAATGGAATAATTTAAACGAAACGTCAGATATTTCCACAATATGCGCGACGAACGCAGCTGTAACGGAAGACGGCGCAGAGACTCTCTAATGATTTTTCAGACAAAAGTCTCTTAAATAGCATCATTGTACATACTTAAATTGCATCCAATACACATTATTTAGCGTTAAAATACTTTAAGCCGTTGATTTGACAATTCATGTGACAAATGTCAAGAAGACGTCAAAACACTGTTGTTCACCGCAAAATCGCTCCATCTACTGGTAGGCGATTTTCCCTATAGGGAAAGAAAAAAGCAAACTTCTCAGCAATGAGAACTATGAAAAGTTCATTGGGAACAAGAAAGGTAATTCATTTAATTTTTGAAGTGAAACTTGCCACATCGAATGTCGCAAATACGATTTTTTAACAAATTAACAATTTTTTTTAACTAGATGTTGAACAATAAACACGTTACCTCTCAAAAACTGTAAAGGATAAGTATCGTGTATAATATATTTTTGAAAAGCTCATCTGATGATTTTTCCAACGGTATAAAAATATACAGTGTTCGACTAAAAAAACACGAAGACATTTTACTATGGCATACTTTACTCAGTTGTTTTACTTTGACGCCCTAATCTATGATCTATATCTATGACTCATTCATTAGGAACCACCCTGTACAGTTGAAATTACATTAACTCGTATAAATGTTAATATCTTAAAAACGGTAGTTCCTAGCCATAATATACCTTTTTCTGTAAAATTAATGGGAGGAGAGATGTTGCAATCTAAAGATACAGTGTGTAGCAAAACATTTTCTTAATATAAAAGTTCAAAGAGGGCGCTTTAGTGAATAACAAAATTGAGGAAAATTGAAAATAAAATTTTTATTTTAACACCCTATAACTTTGTAAGCATGGAGATTCCGACATTTTGTCAGATTCATTCTATTATTTTTTTGTGCAGAATCTCCCCTTCAAATTTCCTGACGCATTTTCAGAACATTATGTATGTGTCCTCAAAGTTTTAGAAAATGTCCCGAAACATGGAGTGTCCTCGAAGTTATAGATACGTATTCCTCTAAGTTCAGGGACAGTCCCCAAAGTCATAAATTGTCCTTGAAGTTAGTTGTATACACAAATTGTTCTCAAACTTACAGATGCCGATATATATATATTGTTTTAATTACTTTCCATAATATATTTCTATAACAAAGCTTTAAAAATATTAACAATAAAACATTACTTACCATGGAATCTACTGTGTTTCTCTTTTCTGTATGGCGAAACATGAATTCAAGTAAGTTAAAAAATGCCCACTTTGATTTGTAAATTTCACTACTACCGCTTCCAGGCTTCCAGATTTTATTGTTTTCATTTTCAATCTTTCTTTGGAATGTTGGGCTCGAAGAGTATGAATTTTTTTTTTTAATTTCATCCACTGGTATATTTAATTTGGAAGCAATATTTTGTAATCCATTTCGCCTATTAATTTGATTATGATAGTCTGAATGTGATACATCCCATAAACAAGCTCTTTCCTCTACCATCTCAATTAAGATAATAATCTCCTCTCGTTTCCATTTATACATGTTTAAAGCTAAAATGAAAATTTGGTAATCGTAATATTTTAACATAACCTCACTCACCTGTTATTGGAGTGTTCTTTAATCTAATCATCTAATCTGTCAAATATGGAAATTTAAACAAAAAAGTTATGGAAATATTTTAGATTTTGAGCCGTCAGAAAAAAATATGAATTTTAATATTTGGTTATTTGGAACGATAAAAAATAATAGTTGTAGCAAGCCCACCTTGTAGTTAAGGAATGAGTGAGTGCGGGGACGAAGGGGGGATTGGATAAGTGTAGTGCGGGGTGGTGCCGGGTACCCGACGACGTTGAAGCGACGGAGTGGCAGTCACCAGCGGGCAGTAGAACAGTAAGGAAGTGCTGGCAAGTGAGCTGGCCGCGACTAGTTATTTTATTGTATTTGTGAATATGTCCAACAGTTGATTGGAGATTATACCTTGTTTAAGTTCGATCGCTTATTTATATTCCATCCAAGAACCTACACCACGTCCCTGAAGCTGCAACGAAGGCGGCAAATCTCATAGTGTATTCAGAACTGTTTATATAAATTTTAAGAAATATATATTTTGTTAGTATGTATCGATATTTTTTTGAATAGTACTAAGTATCAAATGTCATAAATAATATTATTTCAATAAACGTTTTACTTTATCCCACAATACAATCATATTTAAATTATTTATAGTCTTACTTAATTAGTTATTTTCCGAAAAACAGATAATGTACATACAATATTTGTTAATCACATTTTGAATTTAATTCGTAAATACAAAAATTTATAAGAAAAATTTTCTTTTAACAGATCAACTCTTCTGCGGCACATAAAAGGTACTAATAAATTGGCCAAGGAAAATTTAAGGAAATTGGGAACTAGATGTGTTTTGTCAGCTGAAGCAGAAAGTGCACTAGTAAAGCATACTATTCGGTTTGAAGAAATGCTGTACGGATTTACTATAACAGATATATGACAGCTAGCTTTTCAGTTAGCTCAAAAACACAAATTGGGTCCTCCATTTAATAGAAAGAAAAGAATGTAAAAAGTTGTATCGCATAACGTCAAGTTAGTGTAACCGCCAGTGAAGAAAGAGGTGTCAACACCACAATGGTGTGTTGAATCCCAACAGGGCAGTTGCTCAACTCGTCACGAACATTTTAACCACAGCTTATAACTGCGATAATCCTTTTTTTTTTGTTACGGATTCCTTTCAATTTTCAAAATTTATTAATGAATTTCAATTACCACATAACTATATAATTCTTAGGTCCACGCCAGAAAAAATTAGTGCTTAAATATTATATCAGTAAATCGTTGATTGTTTTTTTAGAGGCCTCCATAGAGCTTGAAGTAGCCCTGTGTCCCCTGAAGCAAAAATTCTGGCTACACCCATGAGTCTGGGTATGTCAATGGACATACCAGTTTCTCCTATTTTAGAACAGTGTGTATCTAATCGAAAATTGCATCAGTAAACTTAAATTTCAGGTACCCTTTTTAAAAAAAATATGTAGATGACATACTATTGAGTATTACACAGGGAGAGGTAGAGGAACTGTTATAGGTTTTTAACGCTTATAACAATACTTTAAAATTTACCGTCGAATTTTAGGACATAAAAAAGGGAGTACCCTTCCTAGTTACCAAAGTCTATGGGACATTGAATAACAAACTGTTTACTGCATGGTACACAAAACCTGGTGCCTCTGATTCTTACATTATAAGTCCTACCATCCAAAACAACAAAAAATAAACCTGATTTTAGGAATGAAAAATAGGGTGATACAAACCTCACACCCGATTTTCTAATATTGTTTTACTTTTATTTACATTCCACCTATAACATGATTAAAATAAAATATTCGCTGTGCCTGTATGCTAGTAAACACAACATCACACAAATATCTCTCGAAGAATGGCTGCATCTCAATAAATTAGTGGCCATCCTTCAACCTTTTGAAGAGGTTACCAGAGACATGAATGTCAGTAAAACTAGCATTTCATCGGTAATTCCACTAATACACATTCTAAAACATACATTACAATTGGAGGACAGTAAACCAAACACAAACGAAATATTTCAAACCGCAATAAAATTTGCCATCGAACAATTGAATTCAAGATTTGAAGACCTTCCTTTTAACAACTTCTTCGCAATAGCTACATACTTGGATCTTCGCTACGAAATGAAATTTTTTAACGAAGTAAATAAAGTAAATGTTGAATCTGAATTCATGAGATTGCTAGACGACATAGATAACACTGCAAATCAAGCAGGAGATAATAATACTGACGCTTCTGCAGAAAAACGGGCAAGGTTAACGTCGACATCAGCAGAATATGGTTACGTGGATTTAGGTATAAATACAGACAACGAGGATTTGGAAGAAGCCAAGGAAGTTTTAGTCTTTATGCTGGTTTCCTTAAATAGCAGCTGGAAGGTACAAGTAGGTTATTTTTTAATCATTAATGGTTTCAGTAGGTCTGAAAAAGCTGACCTCGTAAAAACTGCTTAGAGTTTGTTGTTATTGTCACATCGGTAACGTTTGATGGAGCTTCGTCAAATATTGTAATGGCAAAGGTGCCATTCTTGGAAATATGAAAACTTATTTTATTCGTCCAAGTACAAGTGAAAAAATATACATATTTCTTCGTCAAATATTGCAATGACGAAGGTGCTATTCTTGAAAATATGAAAACTTATTTTATTCAACCAAGTACAAGTGAAAAAATATACATATTTTTTCGACAAACATTGCAATGGCAAAGGTGCCATTCTTGGAAATATGAAAACTTATTTTATTCATCCCAGTACAAGTGAATTAATTCGTAATTCATTTGGAAGCCTAAACATGTGAGAAGATGTTAGAAAAGTTGTGTGAATTTCAAGAAAATCAGGAGCTCAATACAGCAACAAAATTGAGATCAAGGCATATGTCATGGATAAGAGAAAAAATGAAAGTGTCTCTTGCTGTGCAATAAATTTTTTAAATATAGTTTTTCCCATCTATCGCAAAGACACAATTAGGGAAATTCTACATCCTTGCACATTTTTGTGCACAATTGCGAAGCATATCTGTAGTTGAGGCATAACGACATCTGACAGAATTTCCCAAAAATAACATTACTGACTTCCGTAACAATGCTGTGTACAGTTGATTGTCCTAATCTAAAGTTCAACAATAAGTTTTGAAAATCCGCTCCGGTTGCCAAATATCTAAAAAAAATAACGGAAATTATTTATAAGTACTCTGAATTAAATTCAGAAAAATACATATAACAAACAATTTTAAGGTGAAGTTTGCAAGCATAAATGGAAAACCCTAAGAGATGGATTTCAAAGAGCTGCAAGGATAAATAATTGGACAGACCGCCAAATCGTTAATAAAATGGAAATACTGGGATTTGATGTCATTTTTGTTGCCACATATTAAAGGATGACTGTAAGACATTTTATAAACGGAGATGTGATAATGTCTTATATTTTATTACTCATAATTTCCTTACACTCACTGAAATCTGAACTACGAAGATGACGACGAAGCGGCCTCTGACAACGAAGAAGTGGAAATAAGAACTGATATAGAAGAAAGTCAGACGGAAAACTATGTAGATGTAATGAGTTCACAAGAAGAAAATATAATGAACTCTAGTTCTTGTCAGTCACAACTAAGTACATCTACATCCGTTGTCTCAACTTCGAAAACTACACATCAGCTACAAAAAAAATAAAACTAGATCTAGAAAAACGGAAACGTTATCATACATACTAAAAGAATACGTCGCCGACAAAAAAGAAGCCTTTCTAGCGAACCACACACACTTAGAACAAACACGACAAAAAGTCTTTTGGACTTTTTCATCAACATAGGCAAAATTATCACAACGTTTCTACCCTTATGGCAAGCTTCGATAAAAAAACAAGTTTTTGAAATCGTTAATATTTATGAATTACAACTCCTAGCTTAACGTATGCTGTATCATACTATTCACAATTTGGGTCTCATTTACCTTTTACTCAAACAAATGCCTCAAACATTCCCTATTATAATATTCCAGTCACATGAATCTGTTCCACTCACTGAGGCACAAGAGATCCTGTCACTGCAGTCTCTAACCATAGGAGTTTCAAGATTCAAATGATTGACATTCATGTCAAAAAGATGAAACAAAGAGGTAGTGGGAGCTTTGATGAAAAAGAAGCTAATATTGAAGAATGTAAACTGAGGACGGTGAAGTGGTTTGACAACAAGCCAGTTGTTTTGGTATCATCGGTTTCTTCAGCTCATCCCACAAAACTTAAACATAAAAAGATTTGACAGAAAAACAAAGCAGGACGTATTGGTGAATTACCTGGAAATCGTTGCTATTTACAACAAATTCATGGGTGGCTGGCGTCGGTCTTTTAGATGGTCTCAATTCTTATTATCGTATCTCAATAAAATCTGAAAAATACTATTTGCGACTATTTTTTCATTTTATAGACATCTGTGTAGTGAACAGTTGGCTTCTATACAAGCGAGTTTGTGAAACACGTTTGTTTAGAAAAAATGAAGTAGACGATTTGTTGACATTCAAATCAGAAATAGCTGATATTTTGTGTAGGAGAAATAAAAATATGCAATCGCTAAAAAGGGGAAGACCATCAATGGACAGGATTAAGCAACAGTTCCAAATAAAGAAGAAGAGAGGACCTACTAAACCAATCTATTCTGCTGTTATAAGAAGAGATAATGTCGGACATTTTGCACTAGTTCAAGAAGATCGCCAACGTTGTAATTGTAAATTGTAAAAATCTTACTTCAACCTATTGTGAAAAGTGTCAAATTTATGTTCAACTAAAAAGAGAAACTGCTTCAGGGTAATGCATTCCTAATTTTCTTCCAACTGTAACCACAGTATCATATTAGATACATACCTGTATTTTTTCCCTTATTAAAAATTTCGATAAACTATCCAATTTTATTGTTTAGTATCAGCAAAACATTACATTCATATCACTAAATATTTTTTCCCGAATGTTTCAATATTTGGTCCATAAGAGGATAAATAATCTATTTAATAATTAATATCTCCCTATTTTAATAGACAAACTTCAGGAAAGTACTAGACAACAAAAATTAACATCACTTCGCTCTATGAACATAGGCGCAAAAAACCACCGTTTATGAGATTGTTACACTTACAATTTGAAAATAAGAAAAGAGGAAATTAAATAGATACTTTTGACATCTTTATTATATAACGTTATTAATTAATTTCTTATATTTAATTAGACTGTATGGTGCATCCAATGCTGTTGAATCAATGAGTTTACAATTGTTAGATAGAATCTTAAAATCCTCACACAATGTAGAATCTAAAACAAAGAAATATATGTTAGGTAGTGGTTTGTTACACAATTTCTTATTTTTATTATTTTCTTTAGTGGTAATTAGTGTTAAATTAAAAAATCATGCATTAATTACCAAATTGTCTACTAATACCAGTGTAATGAACCATTATTCATTCCAAGTTTTTCGTAAGGGTTCCCTTATTTATGTATGAAATTAGTTTAATTGGGAGAGAGCAATTAACCGCGAGTCGAGTCGAACCGTCCGTTTGCCCCACTTTGTCGAGGGCCGCGCGCATAATCCCACCACGACTCCTGCCTAGTCAAGGGGGGATTGTATCAATAAAACCAACGATCCTGTACGAGAATCCTCAGTTCGCTGCCAGAACTCGAAGAACTCCAACGCCAACCTGAGGACCACCCCGAGGACCTGAACACCGACCAGAGACCGCCACCCGATCCAAGGAGTCCGCTGCCAGAACTCGAAGAGCTCCAGTTCCAACACCAGCCCGAGGACCACCCCGAAGACCTGAAGACCGACCAGAGACCGCCACCCGACCCAAGGAGTTAGCCGCCAGAAGCAACCGTCCGGAATAAGTAAGCAAATTGTATTTTCCTATTTTCACTTGTCCTGCTATGGTACAAGTCTGGCCGTTTTGAACTCTGGCAAGACAGTACGACCACGGCGTTGTCGGCGAAGGTTTGGCTGGGTCACCCACCGCCCTCGTTCGACGAACGTTGTTAGTCACATCGACCGAACTGCTGGTTTGGCTGGGTCACCCACCGCCAGTGGAAGACGTTGAGTGCAGGTTCGTACGGCAGCAGCGTTATCGGCGACGGTTTGGCTGGGTGCTCCACCGCCGTCGTTCGACAAACGCTGTGCGCCCCTTTACTGAAACTGCTGGTTCGGCTGGGTGCTCCACCGCCAGTAGAGGACGTTGTGTGTCGGCTGTGCAGCGACGGATAGACCCTCGAAGTTTGGCTGGGTGCTCCACCGCTTCGGGAAGAAATCTGTCGGCCGCCCCGCATTTGAACTCGCACCT
>NW_019416510.1:408886-498007 GCF_000390285.2 Anoplophora glabripennis
ATAATAATAATAATAATCTATTAGGTACTAACTAAATAATTTATTACATAGTCAATTAATTGAAAATGTACACTACATACATTTATTAATTCTTATTTTGTTTTTAAAATATATTTTGGGCAGTGATAAATGGTAGACATTTATTTTAAATCAGGTAGTATCTAAATAGCTGAGACCTTTACTTTATATGTATGTAAAATTTCTGTAGTGGGCTGTTGTACAATTTCCCGAAAATGAAATTTCTGCAATTCCAAAATCATGGATCACTAGGTCTGATAATAAGACTACTTGCCAGTGGCCTAATAGTAAAGTTAGAAAACATATTCAAAAGGCAACTGAACCAGACAATTCCTGGAAGAGATATGAAATTACCATTTTAATGGAAACAGGTTAGTTATATACATTTTTTACTACGTTACTTTTGCTACTACGTTAATTTTACAGCTAATATTCATTTTACTTATTAGAATCGAATAAAATCGGGTGATTATTAAAATTTCTAGTTACATAATTATTGATATTTATTACTATAAAATGTATATTTTAAGTCTTTATTCCAGTTTTTCTCATCACTTTAGCTTTTGCTTGAATCAATTTTATTAATTTGTCAACATTTCATGTGTAATTCGTACAGAAGTACATGTAGGTAATTAAAATTTAGGTAGTTACTTATGTCTGTTTTTATTATTTTTTTTCATAATTTTTATATTTTTCTCAACAATTCTTATGTTTATTGTAATGTTTAATATTCTTTTTTGCACGATCAAGCTTTTTTAGTTCACTTACCATGTTTGTTTCTACGACAGTAGGATGCGCTTACTGGTTGCTAAGGCCAACAAAACGGTAAGTAATTCACTTACCGTTCTAGAACGGTAAGTGAATAACTGTCAAAATAGACATTTTCAACATCNGTCCAAATAAGGACGTCAGTGACGTCAATAAATCCAGTAAATTAGAATTCGCAATTGTGAATTAAGATTCCGTTTAGAGTTGGTAGTATACCGGGGGCGGCCATAAGTAACGTAAATAACCGTCACCACCACCAGAACAGAAACCGCAGGAAAGTGCGTTACAAAAATTTGGCGAACCCGAGCAGGGAGGTTACAAAAATTTGGCAACCGAGAAAAGTACGTTACACCAGTTCTAGTTATTGTTTAGTTTGATAACCATCATTGTTTTTAGTATATTTCTTTGCGTTTGCATCATAGAATTGTTGACATTATTTTCTTGGGTTAGGTTGCTGTCAGAAAATAGTCGGGCGGGGCTATTATAAGAGCGGCAAAGCAATGATGTTTTTTAGAGATAAATCACAGAGTTTGTGTTATTAAGGCGAATATATGTATTCATAAATAAATACTTGGTATTGTACAAATGGCTGGTGCTGTGCTGCTTGGACCTCTGGTATGGAGGTTAAGACGACGTAGATCGCAAGGTGGCGTGTCTCATAGATGGCAGAAGATGGAAATCCCGAGGTATGATGTGGAATGCCAAACAGAAATCGTGGGCGGCGTGAACGCTGGGTGCCAAACGAACCTGGCGGAGGCCGGGATAATGGAGGAAGTCAAGCGAAAAAAGGGGCAATAGCTGGAGCCGTCGGAGTTAAACGATCTACTGGATATGAAATGACCAGAAGAGGCCTTCCAACGGTGCAAATGGGCAAACGTGGGCAAAGACTAGAATAAGAAGAACACCATTCTCATTTGTAGGAGAAGGAAGGATGATGACCACCCTTGGGTAAAGACCGTTAGGGGGGAAAACGCCTTAATTGAGGAGGCTTTTGCGGATGCGGAAAATTGTAAGTCTCTGATCGGCGTGAAGACCGAAACCGAGTTATTGGAGGAGCAGAAAGACGGGGAGAAGGAAGACAGGCTCACGTTTGTGCTGCACCTTAAAGGGGACCAGGAGGAGGAGGATGATTCGACTCTACAGGACGGCCTTAAAAAGATTGCTGGTTTAGCGAAGGGTAGTACAAGCGGGGTGCTGAAGTGCTACTCAACTGCGGAGAGTAAGACCTTCAGAGTGAGGAAGCATTTGGAGCTCGCTTTCGCAGATTTCGGCAGAGATGTACTGTTGGTCAGGAACAAGAAAGATGGACCCAAACAAAGGGAAGAGGGAAAATGGAAACCAACTAAGAAAAAGGGGAGTGGGGTCATCGTTGTGAGACCTACTCAGAGATCATACAGTGATATCCTGAAAAAGGTTAAGAATGATGTACTGGTGGGAGATGTTAATGCCGATAGAGTTGTACGAGGAGAGAATGGGACCATGAGGATTACCATCAGGAGTAAAAAGGAGGAAGGGAGAGAAGTCTTCAAGAAGGCGTTGGCAGACTCCGTGCAGGGTATGATGAGTGTGAGGGCAAGACAAAACACGCGCAGCGTTGTGCTCCTGGAGCTGGACCCCGAGGTAACGGAGGAAGAAATCAAAGGTGTGCTGGATAGGACGCTCAGCATGGACACAAAGGACATAAGTTACGTCAGAGTTTCGGAAACGGCGAACAAGCAGGGGAAGAACTCGGCTTTCCTCACGATTCCGGCAGAGATGGCGCTTCAGCTCCTCAACAGTAAAAGGATAGGCAACGGGTGGGACAGACGGAGGGTAAGAGATGTAGTGGCACCCAGGAGATGTTTCGTCTGTAGGAAGGTTGGCCACGAAGCAAAGGACTGTAAGGAGAAGGGCAAAGGCGAGATATGCCACGGCATTACATGAAGGAATGTACAAACCCAACGGCCTGTTACCTATGTGGAACGACGGGGCACAAGGCGGAGTCCATGGCTTGTCTACTATACAAGAACAGGGTACAGGAAATGAGGAAGAAGGGTGAGACTAACGAGAATATATAATAAGAGAATGCACTCCCACCACTTTTCCTGGATATATTTGCTTCTCTCTCGAATTGCGCATAGTATGCCACAAAGATAATACAGAAATTCGTCAGGTTCTGCGAAATAGTAATAATTGGCATATTTTTGGTTTATCTATCTCTGTTGTCGCATTAGAAATGTTCAAAGAAGAGTGAAATAAATAAAAATTGACCAAGGGGAAAATATTTAGATAAAATTTATCAGGTCAGTGGTCAGTCCCAAAAGCGAACAATTGGGAACATTTTACATGTGTGCCTTTAGTTGAGTGTTTTATATTGTGTTGTGCTTTAGAAGTTTTCTACTGAGACATAAAAGATTATTTCTAGAACTTAGAATATTCAACAAGTAATGCATGTGTATGTTGGTGATATATAGTTATATTTAAAATTGTGTATGGTAAAAAATATGTTTGTTTTCCAGAACAAGCCTCAGGAAGTATATTAACTCCTTTGTCCCCCAAGGGACTTCAGAAATGTCCAATCAAAGCCTGGAGTAGAGAGGAGTATGTTCAACAGAAGGTATATATTTTTTGTCTCAAAACGATACATTTGCAATACAAATAATGTGTGTATGTCGTTGATATATAGTTATATTTAAAATAGTATTTGGTAAAAAGATTATTTTTGTATTTTATAACCCTTACTTTGATAAATAAGGGAAATAGGTAAAAGGGTAATAAAATTACAAAAAACATCAATCCGAATGGATTAGTAGAAACCCCAGAAAGGACTAGAAAAGTATTACGACAGTAGTATTAAGTTTTGATTTTTGTTCCATCATATTACGCAGGTTTATTCTTCCACTTACTTATTTTGGTCACAGGTCAATCGAGGCTTTAAAAAAATATTCTGTTTGAATTATTTTAGGCACTCCGAGAAGGGAAATTGTGTAGAAGATTTTGATAAACTTTTAGGATCCGTAACTGAAAAAAATATTTTAAAAAATACAAAAATAGTTTAGGGTAATGCAAAATTTGTTAATTTAGATATAGGATAGGCAGATTATATAAATATAGATATGGCAACTAAAAATGCCCTAAATTATATATCGGGTTATTTGTTAAAAAATGCTTAGAGAAACATCAATGTGATATGTGCATTGAATATTCTAAGCAGCATATGCAAACCAAAGACAGAGATTATTTCGGAAATCTTTTAATGCCTCCATAGCATTTTGTAGAATATTTATTTGAATTAGAAAAAATATTCCCAGAAAATTTTCAGAAATGTGCAATAGAGGGGTAATGTGGGGATAAATATTAAAAAAGATTTATATGTACCAGTAAATCCCCACCCATGCAATGAGTTCTCACATGATTTTCTATTATCATTATATACAAGATTAAAAATTTATTACACTATAAAATATACAAATAGAGACTTTAGTCAGCAAAAGTCGAGTGTGAGTCAAAAGTTGAAAAACGTGAAAAATTTGTGAAGATCTTTTTATTTTTTTAAGATAAACCGAGTTCTAATATTCTCAACAACCTACAAACAGCTAGACTCCGCATGCGGCCTCTTTCTTTGGGTTGCGTACTGTATCATTTAAATTGGGTACCTGCATTTTGAGAAAAAAATATTGATGTTTTTTAATGTTTAAATGAAAGAATATGTTTATATACATGTGGTTACCTATGTCGTAATAACAGAAGTGTATGTTTGTCGTATCTAGAAAAGAATAAAACCTATCTAGTACATTATTTTGTAGGTCTATTTATGCACTACTTTTTATAATACTTATAGATTACCCATATTTAAAAAAATAAATACAATTTTTGTTTAATTTCGTTCCTATGCCTACTTATTACCTCAAATAAACATCCCAAACTTCCCATTTTTCAACGAAATAAAAAAACTTATGCCATTTTAAAGATACTTGATATAGACACTAATTTTCAGTCGATTTGGCCGATAAAATGATTAAACATCCATCAATTTTTTCATTTGTGCCACATTTACAATCTACAAGTCCCCAGATACCAATTTTCAATAGAACAGGATATTAAACGACAATAAGTTGAACGCCATCTATAATCTTTATAAATTTTATTCCTTATGAAACAACCATGAAGTTGTCCTTTTATATTAAAAAAGAATTGTCTAAATCAGTTCACAAACGCAAGAGGTTGAGGTACCATACATAAAAAGACTGATACAATCGCATTTTCTATTTTTATATTGTAAGATATCAAAAAGCAATTGTTTTTTTTATAAAATGTCGAGAAAGAAGCCAAACACGGATGCAACAAGTGAGCTAAAAAATAAATATTTTTCAATAAAAATATTCCATGTACCTATTACATTTTTGTAATGCATATTTTTGTAAAAATTTAATAATTTTTTTAGCAAATTTCTTATTATTTAACTGCCTAATATGATGCATTTGTTTGTCATATAAATTATTATTATTATTACCTAACATATTAATGTACATACATTAATCATTATATTTCTACACTAGATTGTATTTATTGCCAGTTGTCAGCCCTAAACTCCACTATTACATTTAGGCGGAACTGGCGCTAGTTATTAAGCAGCAGTAATCATGTTTGTTTTTGTGGTTGCTAAGTAACGGCTGTGATACTCACTGCAGGTGCACAGTATGCCCAATTATCTCACAAAAACGAAACTTGGAACATAGGGAATTTGTATTGAGTGAAATACTCTTATTGTATATACTAACCCGTCTAATGGTTAACTTGCTACAAATAAATGTAGACAGGAGGAAGGCGGCACATGAACCGATGTTCCAAACTGCCGCGAGGGAAGGTGCGGACTTAATACTGGTCAGCGAGCCAAATAAAGCACTGGAGAGGAGAGGGTGGTTCACGGATGACGCAAAGGATGTATCAGAGAGCTCGCGAGAAAGGGTTCTCTACTGGAAGCTGGTACCAGGTTGGATTATCAAGCTAGATTGTTGGCTAATACCTTTAAGGATCTGTCAAAGTTAGAAGAGCTGTTTACAAACTCCTTCATCGGCTGTGCTACACATCACGAAGACTTACCCCTGTTGGGAAGGCTTGTGGACCGCCAGATGTATCTTTTCGAGGATTATCTGCGGGATGCCCTCCAACTACATATTGAGGCCGAACATGGGGCAGGACAGCTCCCCACTGTTGTTATCAGAGCAGGAGACTGGAACCTCCTATGGGAGTGTGAGAATGACGTTCTTGGAACGGTCGCGGGAGCGGTTGTTGCAAAGTACTGCAGACAACATCCTGAGCAGGAGGCTCTCGGCACCATTGTGGGTATGGTGCCTGGTAGTGCTGAAGAAGGAACGCCAGTGTGAGGATTAGTGAATGGAGCAGGGGTAAATGACATGTATGGGTGAGGACTGAGGACCTGTACGTTATTTGTGTTTATGTCTCTCCAAACGTGTCGGAAGAGATATACGAGGCATGCTTGCAGGATATTCAGGGCACCATGACAGGGAAAGGCGGGGGTACAATCCTAGGCGGAGACTTTAATGCAAAGTCACCACTTTGGGGCTCTCCTGTGGAGGACTTGATCTGACTCTTGCAACGGAGAGAGCAGGCAGCACGGTTAGGGGATGGAGCGTTGTCGAGTGCCCAAGGTCTTTACGCGAAAGAACGGATATGGAGGTGGTAGTGGGATTTCCAATTACAACGGGAAAACGGCGTTGTCCAGCAAGTCGGCGTGGGATCATACACTGGGGGTGATCCTCTCAATTACGAGAAGGAAGGAGGAGGATATGAGAAGGACACAACAGCAGTAGAATGCTGTTGCTGAGGCACGGACGGAGGAAATTAGAAGGGTTTGTAGGAAGTAAACTGGTAGGAGAATGGAGCTGGTCAAACCTGAAGTAAACTTTTTAGGTAGTTCCGGGAATGGCCGGTGGCTAGGAGGGGTTTTAGCCGGTAAGAGTCCGGCACTATTCGGTCGCGATAGAGCTTGAGCTCCGGATGTCCATGACGGATTTCCCCTCCAAGGACGAAAAAAAAAAAATCGTAAGGTGGGGACGACAAAATCACAACATTGTTTCGTAATCTAACAGTTTGTTGAGTAATTTACGACTGGCAATTCTGGATATATGGCTGTCTGTAACCAGCAGGAACATCCTCAGGCGGAGGTATTATTCCCGGTTCCCCGAGGATATTACTTACAGGGCNATTTTTGCACGATCAAGCTTTTTTAGTTCACTTACCATGTTTGTTTCTACGACAGTAGGATGCGCTTACTGGTTGCTAAGGCTAACAAAACGGTAAGTAATTCACTTACCGTTCTAGAACGGTTGGAGCAGTACATGTTTTTTCAATTTCTATTCTATTCTAGAACTGTCAATTTCGTCAATTAAGAAAGCCGTGACAACAATAAACATCAGTAGATTTCAAAAAACCTGCTTCGCAAATTTATTCAGAAACGTCATTTTTGACGTTACATAAAAAATTAAATACGTATATATAATTTCGTTTTCATTTATTGCGATCGTGCAAAAAATAGTATAAGCATCACGAACGTTAAGAGTTATACCGTTCTCAGACAAAATTGGAGGCTTCGCTTCGCTCAGCCTCCAAACATTGTCTTCGAACGGTAAATTACTCTTACCGTTCTTAATGCTTAATATACTATTAGATAGCTATGATGAAGCCATAAAGTATGAAAAAAATAAGTCGCTAACATCAGACTCATCGGATGAGAATAGTGAGCCAGCGAAAGCTAGAAAGAGAAAACTAAAAGTTCATGATGATTATTTGTCAGATTTATCTGAAAGTGAGATTGACTCACCACCACCACCACTCAAAAAATGTTGTGAATATAATAAACCTTCGAGTCAAGATTTTGAGAATGAAAGCCCTGTGACATCGGACACATGTAAGTTTATAATATATTTCAACTTGATATCTCTAGAATTTTTTCAGTACATTTCTATTATATTAGTTTACCTAATATATAAATAATTTGTCTGCCTGACTCTACATCATATATATTGTAAAGTTTTTCACAAAATAACTTTATTTTATAATAAAACAATACAACATTGACCAAATTATCTCAACACAACACCTCGTCAGTCGTCTGTGGTCATTCTCTCTCTCCCGTGTCCCTGCCTTTCAGTCTGAATTTCCGCGCTTTGGCCTTCACTTCTTATCGTTGTTTTATAAACAACGGCCCCAGTCGAAATAATACCCTAACAATATATATAAAATAAAAATTAATAGTATGTACGTACTGACATTACCAGTTCAGTTACACTACTTTTTCCAGCAAATATCTTACAAATTGTAAGTTACTTTTGAAACTATCTACTTTAACTATAATGTATTTATATTTCTTCTCAGAACTCATTATTTTCAGTAACTCTAAGTGATGAAGAAGAAAATCCTATTACTGATATAGATGTAGATGCAATTTTAATGCCACCACCACCCACTCCAATAAATAATTTAAATGATGAAGGTAAGTTCTGTAGTCATAAATTTGTCATGCTATGTTTAAATATTTACTGTTCATGGGACATGTAAAAATTTAAATAAAGTATTTCCACCGTTCTAACAAATTTACACATACATAGAGGGAACCAAAACCTTTTAGACTATATTTTAATTTTTGCAATATATTAATATGCCCCTTAACAAATTTACTTTACTTTATATGTATGTGCAGTAACTTTTATTTATGGTTTTAACTTCATAAATTGGTAGGGGGAATAGAATTTTATAGCTTCAAAGTATCGTAATTAGCCATGTTATTGTTTGTAAAGATAACACTGTCACTTTTTATAGAAATTTGATGTTCACTGTGAAAGAAATGCAAACTGACAAAAATGTTCTTTATTTCGATATTTTCAGATTATGCAAGGGACACGGAAAAGACTGGGAAAACTAGACAAATTGGAGATCGCTCAGAAAACACTGGTATGTGAAAATATTTCAATTTACTTTTTCCTATGGTAATTCGGTTTTTTTTAATTCTATATTAAATTACATATTTATTTAAACCTTTTTTTTAATTTATATTGGAAATAGGGACTAAGAATAAAATTATGTTGTATATAGGAAAATTTTATATTTATATTTATAATAAAACTTAACGCAGATGCACCTCACATTATAGACATGAGTATAATTTAAATCTTTATTTTTTATAAAGAATATTTTAAGGGCTGCCCAATTTTTTTTCCACAGATGTATGTTGTACACATGGATTTATGATAAATTCTATATTTGAAAATATAGTAGCTACACGTACTCTTCTAAAAGAACAAAACAAAAATTTTGAAAATATATTTGAAAACATGGTTCTGCGACGTGAAGAAACCGTGACCACTCTTGAATCTGTACCAAAAAAACCATTTAAATTGTATAGAAAACTTGTACAGTATGATGAAGAAATAAGAAACTCTGAAGCTGAAAAGAAATAATTGGTAATAAAATTTATATATTTAGGTAATATATATACACATATATTATTTCTGTTTTTATAGGAAGCAGTATTTTTCGTGTGTGGGGGAACCAATTGCAAGTATCTCATAAGAAGAGGGCTAGCAAAACTATTTACCGATTTATTAGCGAAAGTGTTCTTGGACTGGGAGAGGGAATAATTTCCCCGTAAGGGACTTAGTAATAATGGGAATATTGAAAGGTAGTTATTAGTCTTTCTCATTTTAATATATTTCTCTTATATCACACTCTTTTGGGCACGTCTTCAATCATACTAAAAGTAGTTGAATTTCATCATCAAATGTATTTAAATAAATACACCTATTAAAAATTAGATATACGATTAGGGGACATTTTTCTTCGGGTGCCACTTAGTACATATACAGATTCGTTTTAATATTTTTTCTGATGTAGATGCAGCCCGCAAGAGATTTCCAGATGTAACTGATGCTTACTTTGAAATGGTAATAGCTAATTGGCTTAGACAAGCCCAACTGAGGTTTGATAGAGGAACTAAGGGAAACAGCAAGTGACAACTAGTCGAAGTACATTTAAATACAGAAATATTTGTATGTGTATACACATAATTAAAGAGTTTTATATAAGTATTTCTTTTTTCATTTCATGTTCATATGGGAGACTTTTTTTGTTATCGATTTACCCAAAGATTAAAATTTTTTTTTAAGTTATTTGTTGCATCCCCTTAAACTAAAAGAGCATGTATCAAAACTTATTTTTATTTTTTCATATGCAAGGTACAGTGGGACCCGTTAATTTGAATTAATTGGGACCGAGCTCGTGTCGTATTAACTGAATAACTGCTGTAATGTATTTAGAAGGAAGCAGTAAAATGGATCTGGTTTATTAAGAGTTGAATATACAGTAGATCTACTGGGTTTGTATACGAGCGTGAATCGCCGGAAGCAGTCCCTGCCCCTCGATGCTATTATTTTGTCATTATTTATATTTTGAAAGTATCCTATTTTATCCAGTACGAAATTTGTTGAGAACTAAAAAAGATTTCTAAAAAGATCTAAAAGAATTTGCTTTGTTGTCTCCAGTGTATACAGGTAAATATAGGTTCTATTTTATTTTTTTTTTTTGAGCAGGACACTAGATCAGTTTGTATTGGAACATTTAAATCTCAACAAATTTATTGAATATTTTACTTAAAATGGAAAATGGACTCTTAAAATTTGCTTTTCTTATATTTAAAAAAGATTTTGAATAAATACCTTTTTAGTTTGAAGCAGTAACTTTTGGCAGAATAATTTTTTTTTAGAAAACGTTAGTTTCGAAACTTTTTTAAATATAGAAAAGCAAATTTTAAGAGTCCATTTCCCATTTTAAGTAAAATATCAATAAATTTGTTGAGATTTAAATGTTCCAATACAAACTGATCTAGTTTAAATACGTTTCAAATGAAAATATTACAAAATAGTATCAGAAACATTTCAAAAATTGCTCATAATATTATTTATATTGTTTCAATAACGCTTCTGAAATGGGAATTTTCTATTGTTGAGACCACCATGAAAACAATATGGTAACGAAAATATTAGGTTACTGAAACATTTCTGAAAATATACTGAAACGTTAAATAAAAATATCGAGTGCATAAATGAAACCGAAAAAGAATGTTACCGAAATCAATTTTTTGAAACGTTCCATTGGAAACGTATTTTGGGGAGGACATTTTGGGTTTCTGCAATGTTACCAGAATGTTACATGCCTTTTTTATGAAACGTTTCAAGAAAAATTGAGACGTTTCGGAAACATGTCTGAATACGAAAAATGTTTAGTGGGTCCACTATTACATTTAGGCGGAACTGGCGCTGGTTATTAAGCAGCAGTAATCATGTTTGTTTTTGTGGTTGCTAAGTAACGGCTGTGATACTCACTGCAGGTGCACAGTATGCCCAATTATCTCACAAAAACGAAACTTGGAACATAGGGAATTTGTATTGAGTGAAATACTCTTATTGTATATACTCTTTGGGTGAGACTAACCCGTCTAATGGTTAAGGTGCTACAAATAAATGTAGACAGGAGGAAGGCGGCACATGAACCGATGTTCCAAACTGCCGCGAGGGAAGGTGCGGACTTAATACTGGTCAGCGAGCCAAATAAAGCACTGGTGGAGAGGAGAGGGTGGTTCACGGATGACGCAAAGGATGTGTCAGAGAGCTCGCGAGAAAGGGTTCTCTACTGGAAGCTGGTACCAGGTTGGATTATCAAGCTAGATTGTTGGCTAATACCTTTAAGGATCTGTCAAAGTTAGAAGAGCTGTTTACAAACTCCTTCATCAGCTGTGCTACACATCGCCAAGACTTACCCCTGTTGGGAAGGCTTGTGGACCGCCAGATGTATCTTTTCGAGGATTATTATCTGCGGGATACCCTCCAACTACGTATTGAGGCCAAACATGGGGCAGGACAGCTCCCCTCTGTTGTTATCAGAGGAGGAGACTGGAACCTCCTATGGGAGTGTGAGAATGACGTTCTTGGAACGGTCGCGGGAGCGGTTGTTGCAAAGTACTGCAGACAACATCCTGAGCAGGAGGCTCTCGGCACCATTGTGGGTATGGTGCCTGGTAGTGCTGAAGAAAGAACGCCAGTGTGAGGATTAGTGAATGGAGCAGGGGTAAATGACATGTATGGGTGAGGACTGAGGACCTGTACGTTATTTGTGTTTATGTCTCTCCAAACGTGTCGGAAGAGATATACGAGGCATGCTTGCAGGATATTCAGGGCACCATGACAGGGAAAGGCGGGGGTACAATCCTAGGCGGAGACTTTAATGCAAAGTCACCACTTTGGGGCTCTCCTGTGGCGGACTTGATCTGACTCTTGCAACGGAGAGAGCAGGCAGAATGGTTAGGGGATGGAGCGTTGTCGAGTGCCCAAGGTCTTTACGCGAAAGAACGGATATGGAGGTGGTAGTGGGATTTCCAATTACAACGGGAAACCTCATAGCAACGGCGTTGTCCAGCAAGTCGGCGTGGGATCATACACTGGGGGTGATCCACTCAATTACGAGAAGGAAGGAGGAGGATATGAGAAGGACACAACAGCAGTAGAATGCTGTTGCTGAGGCACGGACGGAGGAAATTAGAAGGGTTTGTAGGGAGTAAAGTGGTAGGAGAATGGAGCTGGTCAAACCTGAAGTAAACTTTTTAGGTAGTTCCGGGAATGGCCGGTGGCTAGGAGGGGTTTTAGCCGGTAAGAGTCCGGCACTATTCGGTCGCGATAGAGCTTGAGCTCCGGATGTCCATGACGGATTTCCCCTCCAAGGACGAAAAAAAAAAAATCGTAAGGTGGGGACGACAAAATCACAACATTGTTTCGTAATCTAACAGTTTGTTGAGTAATTTACGACTGGCAATTCTGGATATATGGCTGTCTGTAACCAGCAGGAACATCCTCAGGCGGAGGTATTATTCCCGGTTCCCCGAGGATATTACTTACAGGGCTTTTATTTTTCCCTCTACCCTTTTGGGTTTGTCCTCCTGGTACTAGAAGTCTCTTATTTTTTTCTCCACACCCTGGCACTGCCTATACAGGGTGTCCATTCAGATTGCAACAGAAGATGTTCCCGTCAGGCTCCCAGCTTTTTTTTTGGTTCAAGTTCATTTGACGCAGCCTTCCCCCATCCGCTGGATGTCTAGGGGTGCTTCTAATGGGTTACCGCCACCTTCAAGTGCAGATAAGTGCTAGTAGTTGATTTATTATTTTTTTAACTCAAGTAATGAGTATTTATGTGTATTTCCTACTTTATTATGTAACCCATTATCCAATTTAGAAGAAAAACGTAACATGTATATTCAATTTAACTATTGCTAACGCCATATTTGGAAATAAAAAAATTTAATCGTAACTGTTGCAGTGAATTCAAATGTATAGTAGTTAGTTTTTTTTGTATTTTGAAAGTGTTATTATAATCAATTAGTGAAGCAAATATTATTCTATAATTTTATACCATGAACAAACATGATAATTTGGAATCAATTAATTGTCGACATGTGCGCATGTTTATTTTAAATAATAATTATAGTACATTTTCTCTGCTCCTTAGACCCTTCACTATAAAAGAAAATATTTGCTACTGTTTTAAAGAGGCACCCATCTATGAGCCTCTAATATTATTAATTTTTAAAAATAAAACAGATCGATTGATCAATTGGTTACATAGTTATAGCCGATTCAATTTCAAGCAGACCGAAGAGGCCGCGCTCTCTGCTTCCCCCACCAACACCACCCGTACGATTTTATTGAANAAAATATTTTAAAAAATACAAAAATAGTTTAGGGTATTGCAAAATTTGTTAATTTAGATATAGGATAGGCAGATTATATAAATATAGATATGGCAACTAAAAATGCCCTAAATTATATATCGGGTTATTTGTTAAAAAATGCTTAGAGAAACATCAATGTGATATGTGCATTGAATATTCTAAGCAGCATATGCAAACCAAAGACAGAGATTATTTCGGAAATCTTTTAATGCCTCCATAGCATTTTGTAGAATATTTATTTGAATTAGAAAAAATATTCCCAGAAAATTTTCAGAAATGTGCAATAGAGGGGTAATGTGGGGATAAATATTAAAAAAGATTTATATGTACCAGTAAATCCCCACCCATGCAATGAGTTCTCACATGATTTTCTATTATCATTATATACAAGATTAAAAATTTATTACACTATAAAATATACAAATAGAGACTTTAGTCAGCAAAAGTCGAGTGTGAGTCAAAAGTTGAAAAACGTGAAAAATTTGTGAAGATCTTTTTATTTTTTTAAGATAAAACCGAGTTCTAATATTCTCAACAACCTACAAACAGCTAGACTCCGCATGCGGCCTCTTTCTTTGGGTTGCGTACTGTATCATTTAAATTGGGTACCTGCATTTTGAGAAAAAAATATTGATGTTTTTTAATGTTTAAATGAAAGAATATGTTTATATACATGTGGTTACCTATGTCGTAATAACAGAAGTGTATGTTTGTCGTATCTAGAAAAGAATAAAACCTATCTAGTACATTATTTTGTAGGTCTATTTATGCACTACTTTTTATAATACTTATAGATTACCCATATTTAAAAAAATAAATACAATTTTTGTTTAATTTCGTTCCTATGCCTACTTATTACCTCAAATAAACATCCCAAACTTCCCATTTTTCAACAAAATAAAAAACTTATGCCGTTTTAAAGATACTTGATATATACACTAATTTTCAGTCGATTTGGCCGATAAAATGATTAAACATCCATCAATTTTTTCATTTGTGCCACATTTACAATCTACAAGTCCCCAGATACCAATTTTCAATAGAACAGGATATTAAACGACAATAAGTTGAACGCCATCTATAATCTTTATAAATTTTATTCCTTATGAAACAACCATGAAGTTGTCCTTTTATATTAAAAAAGAATTGTCTAAATCAGTTCACAAACGCAAGAGGTTGAGGTACCATACATAAAAAGACTGATACAATCGCATTTTCTATTTTTATATTGTAAGATATCAAAAAGCAATTGTTTTTTTTATAAAATGTCGAGAAAGAAGCCAAACACGGATGCAACAAGTGAACTAAAAAATAAATATTTTTCAATAAAAATATTCCATGTACCTATTACATTTTTGTAATGCATATTTTTGTAAAAATTTAATAATTTTTTAGCAAATTTCTTATTATTTAACTGCCTAATATGATGCATTTGTTTGTCATATAAATTATTATTAATACCTAACATATTAATGTACATACATTAATCATTATATTTCTACACTAGATTGTATTTATTGCCAGTTGTCAGCCCCAAACTCCCCACTAAACACGAAACGTAAATGAAACGTTGCAAATGAGCCGTATTATTAAACTTTTGAAACATTACTCGAAACGTTTTTGTTTCATTACAGAAATGTGGCACTTGAAACTTAATTAACTGAAACGTAAACGAAACGTTATAAATGAAAACAGTTTGAAACATTACTCGATACGTTCACTTTTGATATCAGAAATGTAACAATTGAACAAACGTTTCAAAATTCGAACAGTTCCAGCGAATGTTGGTTTCTATAATCTTCTATCATCTTTGCGACGGTCCTTAATAAGGTATTCAAACCCAGAAATACATTATTTCTAGATTTGTGGTATAATATCTACGGCGCATTATATAATCTAGAAAAAATCATAGTACGCAAATCTAGAAAAAAGTTTTTGTGTTGTGACGTCATTCTCATTACTGCCTGTGAGTGATTCTGCTCATGTAAAAATTAAAACCTGAAACGACCAGAGGAGTCAGAGGACCCAGGAGGAGGACCAGAAGCCAAATTTTCGGATATAAGTATTTAATCTATGAGCCAAATGTAGGTAAGTAGTCGTAAGTTGTGTTGTAAGACTTCTAACAAATAAGAAATATTAAGAACAAGAATGTTCATTATTCAGGATGCGGAACTATCCGAGCCCGTGATTCGAATTCATTCGTTTTTTGTGTGCCTTGATTCTTGACTCGCTGGTTAGGTTTTAGGTTATGTGTCATTTCATGTTCAATGTTCATGTTCGTTGCATATTCGTTTTCGTTAGTTCGACAATATTTTATGTAATTAATACCAATTAATACTGTCTTGTGCAATTACTGCAGTGCAAACATATATTTAGTTCTGTGATTAAGTGCATATAAAATACCTAGTGAATAGAGGTCATGTTTAAAAAGGTATAGACATTTTCCGTTTCCAATTTGTTAGAACCACTATAATACAAAGAAAATGGGACGACCTGGGGAACGTCGTTTTAGTTGTATGTCTAAACGACATATGAGGAGGATTATTCATAATGAAATCAGCAAGGAAAAATTACGTATTTGTAAAAAATCAGATCGTAACATAAATCTATCTAAAGTAGAATCTGTGTCCACTAAAGAATGTTCTCCAAATAATATACACTTCCAAAGCATCCCTGCTGTTAATACCGTATGTTTTCAAACAAAATCACAGACAAATATAACTATCCCTGCTAATTTTAATATACCTATCTTACAAAAATTAAATTACAACTACATAAACGAATGTGAAAATAACACCAATGCTACTTATAAAACAAACTTTGAATCAAGTATTAAACGATGGGTCCTTAAATTTCGATCTCTTTTGTCACAGCAGGCTATTAATGAATTATTAAAAATTTGCCGAGAAGAAGGGTGCTATCATTTTCCAAAAGATAGTAGAACTTTTATAGCGACTCCAAAAAAATGTGAAGATATAAAAAAATCCTAGGGGGTTATTATGCTCATATTGGAATTGAATTAGGTTTAAAAAATGTTTTGAGATTGATGGAACTTAATTCAAACGAAGTTGTTAATGTCACTGTAAACGTGGATGGTTTACCTCTAACGAAAAGTTCGAACAGTCAAATATGGCCTATTCTTCTGTCTGTAGATTCAGAGGATAAAACTGTAAATAAGCCTTTTATTGCGGGCATATTTCACGGTAGTAATAAACCTGAAAATGTGAGTAACTTTTTTCAAAATTTTGTTGAAGAATTTAAATCTTTACAAAGTAATGGTTTAATTTTAAATAATGGTGTTACAGTTTTTTTGAATATTAGTAAAATAGTATGTGATGCACCTGCAAAATCTTTTGCTCTGGCTGTGAAAGGGCACAATGGTTATAGTGGTTGTACAAAATGTACTGAAGAAGGCACTTTTATAAATGGACGTATGACATATCCGCATTTAAATTCAGCATTAAGAACCGACCAGAGTTTTTTACTAAAAACTGATGAAGAATATCATAAAGGAAAAAGCCCCTTTGAAGATTTGAATGTTGGTCTTGTTTCACAAGTGCCTTTAGATTATATGCATCTAGTATGTTTAGGTGTAATGAAGCGTATTTTAGGTATCTGGGTAAAAGGCAAAAAGGATGTGCGTATATTAGACACCAATTTATCTAAAGCCTCGAGTGACCTTTTGCAAATGAAAAATTATCTCCCTATAGAATTTTCTCGATTACCTAGACATTTGATTGAAGTTGACCGATTCAAGGCTACAGAATTTCGTCAGTTACTTTTGTATACGGGTCCAATAATTTTTAAAAATGCTTTGTCTAGAGACCAATACAAACATTTTATGTCACTGCACTGTGCAATACGAATTTTATGTTCTCCAAAATTTTATCTGGTTTATAACGATTATGCAAATGACCTTTTAATTTATTTTGTTAAAAATTATGGAACGTTGTACGGTCACGAAAATATATCTCACAATGTTCATAATCTAATACATTTATCTAGTGATTGTAAAATGCATGGCCCTTTGGATAATTTTAGTTCATTTAGATTTGAAAATTTTTTTATATCAAATTTAGAAGACAATTAAATTTTCAAAAAATCCATTGCAACAAATTGTTTGTAGATTGAAAGAAAAAGAAGAATATTTGGAATTAGGACATTGCAATAATACCTATCCATATTTAAAAAATGAAAAAGAAAATATACAAATAAATGAACATATTACCTGTTATAAGACTTTGGTCTGTAAAGACTTTCAAATTACTATCAATTCTAAGGATGATTGCATAATGCTAAGTGATAACAGCATATTACTGGTACAGGATATTTTTGAAACGGTAGTATCAAAAAATATTTTTATCGTGGGTAGGAAATTCTTGAATGTTAAGCCATTTTTTGAAGAGCCCTGTGATTCGGGAACTTTCGGAATTAATATTGTTGACAGTATGTCAGAAAATTCCATTACAGTTCCATTAAATGATATAGACCTAAAATGTTTTAGATGTCCATATACAGACAATTCATATGTAATTATGCCTTTACTTTACAATGAAAAATTGTAAAATTTGCTTCTACATACATGAAATACTTTAAGCCTGTTTGCACACTATACGGTTGCTGTTTGGTTTGATGCATGCGATATATAAAATCGCACCGCATAAAATGTGAAACGGTTAAAATCATATGTTAAGTGTTGCTAAATATTATATGACGAACCACAACCGTGTAGTGTGCAAGCAGGCTAGGAATGCAAGCTTTTCTAGTTAAATGAAACTATAATTTTTTTATGGTATGGTTTGTCATTATTACATGGTGTAAGACAACTAATCATTATTTTGAGAATAAATTGCATTTTTATTCCATTTTTTCTCAAACACTGACAGATGGAAGTGAATTATCATCAGAAAATTGCACATGTGTTTATGTATGGTAATAATTTATTTTATTATTATACAGGATGGATAGGTATATTCAGTTACCCTGGTAGCCAAATTTTTAAAACAATTGTTTGATTCTCGTTCTCCATATACATTTAATATGCCACCTATCGTGAATCACCCTGTATAATAATAATAATAATAGTAATTGNTTGTGCCGCCAAAAGTTAAGCCCACGTTTTTTTATGCGCATAGAAAAATTTTCATTTCTAGTGATATTTGAAAGCCAAAAAGCCAAATATCTCCGTGGATATACGATTCACCCAAACCAAAACAGATACCGCCTGGTCTAAATGTAAAATACCATTATAGAAAAAAAATACGATTATTTGATACACCTTTGTAACAAAGGAGTTAGTTGTAACAAAGGAGTTGTAACAAAGGATTAGTCAGTATCATGACTTTTTTAAAAGTCTGCCATATGGGTTAACTCAAGGAAGATAAGATGGTGATGATAGCGAGTGAGATAACTACATTATTTTCTAATGATGTGAATAATATTATTACACAGTTCCAGCACAGATCCTAAAAAATTGTTTTTAGTTGAATATTTTTCCTTAGATAGGCAACAAAAACAATTTCGGATTTCATCTTTATAATGTTTTTAAAATTATAGGTTAGTGTAAATTTGAACACTATTACTGACACAAACACAGAAAATACTGAAGTAACAACATTGGGCTCTAATAATGTCAATGACGGCGATAGTACTATTGTAAACTACGGTTCATTGAGGTAAAGACATATCAACTTCTTTTCTTATATTTTACTTTTATTATACCAACAGACAAATAGAATGTTTCGCCAATTCTAGACCATGGACAAAAATTCATGTCCTATTGTTTTGTAGAGATAACACACTTTTGCAGACATCTGGAACGGCATCATCAAGATAAGGGCGCAGTTAAAAATGTATTGAGTCCGCATAATCCTAAAAGAAAACAACTACTGGCAATAATACAAACGCAAGGAAACTATGTTCTAAAGGGTCATAGCCAATTAATGCGCCCAGTAAGAAGGCCAAAAACAGAAGATGCTCAGTTTTCCAATAAAGAAGACGGTAAAGATTCATATGTGGTTTGCCAAGACTGTTTAGAATTCTTCAAACGAAATTATCTTAGAAGTCATAGGAAAACATGTAGTCTACGACCAAAAAATATGTATTCTTCTAAACGTGAAAATCATTCGACAGAATCACAGTTAGCTATGATATGTGCTATGTTATTGTATGAACAATACATCATTTGAAACTCAACCAGTGTTTATTTACCCGAAAAGAGAAAATCCATTTTATGGTCCTTCAAGCCGGATTCCACAGGTATTACATCAGCCATTTCGATCTCAACCTCCAAACAGTAGGAAGATTCGTACGAAACGGCAACGGTGTTGTAAGCACACACAGAATTGGTAGAAATCAACTGTTTTCGCATCACAATAAGGACAAGCACAACATATTCAAGTGAGTCCTTTCCATACCATTTTTTACCCTATCACTCTCTATTGCACAGTGGCGGCACGTTGTACAGACATTTAACTATTTTTATTGTATATATTTTACCATGGCTAGCGAACAAACCTTGCGGTTATTAAATACCCAACGAGTATTTAATAAAGGACGACTTACTCAATTTGTTAACAATTTTCAAGAAAGTACTCATTCTCTCACAAAATTAAATACTCGTTTGCTAAAAGCTGATTCTCTTTTATATAACAAAATCAATTTGAAGACAATTATTATGATGTTATTTGCAAAGCCAAGGAATTAATTAAGTAATTTTCTTTAAATTCTATTGTACAGCCTTCAAACAAACGACGACTCAAACCCCTAACCAAACTGACAGTTTTAAATTGCCGGTAATACCAATCCTAAAGTTTTCTGGAGATTATCGCGATTGGCCTAGATTTTACAACACATTTAATGCTTTGGTTAACGACAAATCAGTTTTAAGTGATTTTACTACATAAAAAATGCTTTGGACGGTGAAGCCTTGCAAGTAATCCAATCTATTGAAATTTCAGATGATAATTATAAAACAGCCTTCGAGTTATTAAAGGATAGGCATGACAATAAGAAATTAATTAAACTCGCTCATGTAGCATCACTTTTTGACGTAGCCTGGTAACAAGTTACTAAAATTATTAGATTTTGTACTGTACAAAACTAGACTATTTTCATATGTTTGTAGAATGTAATGTTTATTTTATTTTTTTTAATACGGAAAATATTGTTATATGCTGTTAATTTGGAAAAATGTTAAATTTTGATTTTAATTTTGATTTGCTACTTTCGACTCAAATTTGTTATACTTACTTTTCCTTTTACTTTTCTACTTCGGCTAATTCTCAGGTTGGGCACAAGTTTCTCTTTATCTCAGTGTCGGTTCAAACTCCCAGAAAAAAAAACAGTTGCACACAATTGATTAACATTTATTTTTATGCAAAACTCAAGACTTAATATCAAAATAATTATTTTAAATATCGGACTCTTTAAATAAAAAAAAAATCTTTCCCTTTTTACTCATTAAATGATTGTCACAATTACCTTATTATTTGAATTTTATAATCTATGAACGTTTTTCCGCTGAAACATTCTAATACTGTGGAGATGTACACCTGGTTGCTGACTTACAAAGTTATCAAATATTTTACAGAAATACTTTTTCAATTACACCTTTTTGTTACTTACGTCTCCACAATGTAGATGGCTTCACTTTCGCTCATCTTTACAAATCCATGCTTGAGAAGGAATATTTTCCTGTATTATCCACTGAAAAATCTTAACCTAAGAAAATCACGACAATATTCTATTCTAAATAATGAAATTTAACAAGATTTTACTTCCATTTATAAGTGGAATGAGTGATTTTGTTATATTATTCTTTGAAAAAATGAATTCATATGACTTTCGTAAATGTTTATAATGAACCTTATTTAATTTCACACTTATATCCTGTTTTTTTTTTTAGGTATTCCCTCCGTTCTGTTGGTGTGTGGATGGAGTTCTGGCCTGAAATTCTTTACACTTGTGATGAATCTGGTAGATTTTCCTTTCCCACGATGTCTTTTGGTCATTGGACTTAAGGTAGGTCTTTTCAGTTGTATTCTTGCTTAATATTCTTCAATAATATCCTTTTCTAGCTTTTGTACAAATTTTCATGGAGTCTCTCTGGATCTTATTGGTTGACTGACTTTCATGATAACCGGCCTTTTTTTGTTCACATGGGCTGCTTTTCCGTATGAAGTTCTTTTAAGGTCCGTCCACATGAATAGTCCTTATGTCACTTTCACTTATTCTCCTTCACTTTGTGCTTCTGTTTCTTCCACTCACAAATTTAGGTTTATATCATGTTTTTAATGGTTAAATTATACACCTATTTTACTTTTTACTGAATTTTCATTAATTACATCTGCTTTCTTGTGTAAATGCTTCTTTTTCAAACTTCAATTGAAATTTTTCTGTCTTAATTTTATAATTTTGTCCCTTTCAGTTTGTGTTGATTTTCAAAAACGTCTCAATATATACGTATATCCACAAATAAATAATATGTTCCAAGCACCTCATGCCCATATTTAGGTACCCCGGTCCTAATATGGGCATTTAACGTTTCTTTTTGTAATACTAGACTTAAAGATGTATCTGTCATCATACCAAAATGTTATCAGTCAATTAGTCAGAGGTGTTTTACTTCAGTTCTATAGTCATGCTTCCCCAGTATATTTGACAAACAAATTCTCTTGAATTACTAAAAAAGAAAATACGAAAGTAGTAAATAATTACACCGCGTCTTAAATACACAGTACAATTGACAGAAAAAACACCAATTATAAGATCATGTTTCTAGGTTAATTGTTAGCTATTACACCGCCATCATTATTATTCTAATTTATAAAATATTTTTTTTAGTATTGAGTAAAAAAAGAAAATGTAACAACTACCACACCATCAAATTCTCCACAAAAGAAAATTGTAATCCAAGGTTAAAACAACAACGGTACTAATGGTGAAATTTTGACAACAGAGCAGTTCCTAAAAAGGTTAAAAGAAGTTCAAGAGAAAAAGAAGTGGTATAATCAAAGGAAAAGAAGGAAGTATCTAAAAGAAATCTGCAAGAACTAAAAGAGACAAAAGTAGCAAATATTCAGAAAAGGAAAAAGAAGAAGCCAAATATAAATAAAGACACTTCAAGTGAGCAGAGTGAAGATAATATATCTGTTAGTGAGGACGTAGCTGATCCTGTTTCAAAACTAAAAAATGGAAGTTTTGTACTTGTGCAGTTTAAGGGGGAGGACACTATAATGTACAAATATGTTTGTTTAGTTGAAACTGTTGCAAATAAAGATTAAGGATGTACTCGTAGAAGTGGTAGGATTAAAACATATAGATCACAGTGCTGTCCAGTCAAGAGACATAAGTTTTGTGGGAGAAGATCAAATAATAGGAGTGCTGCCCAGTCCAACAATTAAAATGAAAGAAGAAAGAATTTATTACCATTTTGAAAAGGCTGTATCTGTTTTAGAAAATTAATTTTAGGATTAAATTGCTATTATAAAAGTTCCTATACATATTAGAATGCAAAGCTTTGTCTTACATTTAGAAAAATTAAACAAACATATTTCATTTCTATATCTTTGTTGTGTGTGTTGTACCTAAGTGCAAATCTTTTTATGTGTATATTTATTTTGGGGTAAATGTAAACATCGCATTAACAGCATTAAATCTCTAATATAATTTAAAATACGGAATGTTTACAAATGCTCCTTATATTATCGCGTTATGTTGGTTGTTTCCCTATCCAGATATTTACAATTATTATCCCTAAGGTGTTGGGGTAAATGTAAACATTAAAAAATTAAACTTGTCAAATCTGTTTCCATTGACCCCACTTGACCCGAAACGAAAAACTGATAGGGGCATGGCTAGTATCGAAATTTATGAACTGGCCTTTGAGGAAGTCACGTTAAAAGGTCAAAGTCTTAGAAATGCGCATCCTCTTATAATCCCAACTACATGTTCTTGCAAAGATATATTAAGAAGGCATATCAAGCTAATTTAACAGACGAGGCTCCATCTGTCGGTTATGCCAGCCCGACGATTTTTACAGAAGAGGAAGAAAATATATTACGTGAATATTTATTGGCATGTGCAGCATCTAATTATGGGCTAACAACAAAAGTGACAAGAACTTTGGCATATATGTATGTTAGCAAAAAAATATAATAAAAAATTTCCGACGTCATGGGAAGAAAACAAAAATGCAGAAGTGTGGCTCAAGCTATTTATGCAACGACATACCATTTTATCTTTAAGATTGGCTCAAGCCACAAGCAAGCTCGCGCCACGAGCTTTAACAAAACGAATGTGGTCGCTTTTCTTTACCATTACACAGGCGACTTAAGCAAACATAAACATGACTCAAAAGATATTTGGAATGTCGACGAGACGGGAATAACTACCGTTTAAACACAGGTCAGTGCAATGACATCGGCGGAAAGGGAACCTTAGTCGTACTGGCTTTGGCTGGAAACGCTATAGGTAATTATTACACAGCCCCACAAAAAAAATTGAAATTATTTTCTCCGATATCAGAGGAGGTGCACTTTATGTTTTTGGGGTTGCTGAATCCGAATCCGGGGTCCGTTTAACCCCATCACGTCAGGGTCAAGGGCATCTGAAGGTCAAATTGCAGAATGACTATTAAAAAATCTGGAAAAATTTATATATATGTTTTCGTGGTCGCTAAATCTGAATCTGGGGTTCTCTTGACCTTGAAGTGTNCGTTTGACTGCAAAATATATCAGTGCTGGTTTTGTTGCAACAGGAACATGGCCTGTTAATACAGATATCTTTGGAGAAGCCGATTTCTTGCCTGATCAAGTCACTGATCCAGAAACGAAGCGATCATTTCCAGAAATTACGGAAAATCCAGAAGAAAGAAACCTAACTCCAAATACAACGATCGGAATAGTTGAAAACCATGACATTGCTGTCACAGAAAATAATATAGGAGTAAGAACCCTTACTCCAAGTATGTCTACAGATCAGAACATCTTCCAGCAGTCCATCTATTCTGAGCAATAACGCCAGAGCCCGTTGCCTACACGTATACAGCCCGTAGTCCTCTTGCCACTACTTCTAATGTGTTCTCGCCAGAGTCACTTAGGCCGTTGCCAAAAGGTCTCCAAGAAAAAGGAGCTAACCGAATAAACCAAGATCAAAACTGATTTGCATATTTTCGTTTATTAAAAAAAACAAAATGTTTTTACACACTTTCCATTCGATCTTTCACTTCAGAATCGTTAGATAGTTTTTCACTAGACTATTTAAGAACTTTACATTTTGAACAAATTGGAGCTGTATATGAAAAACTTCCTGAAGAATACAGAACAATCGAAAATGTTGTTGTGAGCATTGGCCGATAGACGACAATATTCCACTCTGTTCTCTACCTTTCAAGATTAAATGGTACGATTGCATTTTGGACAAACTACCGCAAACAAGTATGAAAGTGAAAAAAGCATTTATATGAGCAAACTTTCCCCACTTTTTTATTGAATGTATAATGTTAATCCAAAAGTGGGATGACCTACCTAAATATTTTTTACAAAAACTAGCGCCTTTAACATTTAGTGTAACTCAACTGTATGTTCAGTTTATCTGTTTATCGTTAAAAAATGTCTTCAAACAATATGAATTTAATGGATGACTTCGACAGAAGATTGGATAAAAACATCAGCAGCTGCCGGGCGAGGAAGCGGTGCAGGAGGGTATTATCATCTTGGATGATAGCATTTCTCCTCCTTGAAGAAGATACGGCCGTCACAAGCATCCGCGTCGAGGGGCCTCGTCAGCATCTCCATCGAGAAAGCGTNGAGTATTATCATCTTGGATGATAGCATTTCTCCTCCTTGAAGAGGATACCGCCGTCACAAGCATCTGTCGTCGAGGGGCCTCGTCAGCATCTCCATCGAGAAAGCGTGCAGCAAGCCCCGTTCTAACCACCAGCAGCATTGCAGTGGAATACCCTGTCGACGACGATGAGCAAACGTTCTACACAACCATCCCGTCAACTCCAGGACAAAAAATGGGCTGGATGATGTTGCTGAGTCGCTACAGATGAAAGCGGCTCGTCTACACATCCAACTTGAAGAGTTTAAAAACGTCTGGTACGGCGATTTTAAAGTATGTAAAACACAAAGAAAGTGAGTTCAAAAATGAATTTCAATTTAGACGAGAATTCTTCAACCAAATGGGATTTGAATGACGTTGCAGCAGTTGTAGGAAGATGAAGCGGAGATTCTGATGCCTCATGTCGCGTAATGAGTACTTGTGGGTTAGGTGACTCTAAAATATGATATTCGAGTTAACAGCGCATGCTCCACCTCCCTCTCATCCTGATAAAATAGAGGACGCAGACAGTTGAAGCTCATTGTACGCTTGGTCTTAGGAATGGTACACAACTGTAAAATATATTTATTAGTGTTTGATTTTAAAATTAATGTGTAATATAGTGTAAATTTCCTGTGTTGTGATCATAGTAAATAAAGTGAGCATATTTATATTCATTACTAACTAGACTGAGAAAAATATTTTCAAAATGGAATTATCACGAGAGGATTTAAATAAAATTAATAATGGTATTACTGGTGAATTTTGAAAATATTGCAGTAAAGCAACTTGCTCTGTTAGACGTAGATAATCCTTATATAATTAACAAATTGTCAGTTGGTCAGTTGTGAATACAAAATTTGGAAAGTGTGTATTGGCTATACTGTTTGATGAAAAATATAATTGTGAATTTAAATGTTTTTTTGCCACAGAGAATTATGAAACATTTGTCAGAAGATACTCTTAATAAAATGAATTCTCCCAACATTAAATACACATTAACTTATGTAGGTCGAAGTGTTCCAACTTTTAAAGATGCTAAATCCATGGCATTGATAAAATTTGGATTTTTAGAATTTTAATGAAATAAATCTAGTAGTAATTAATATATTTAATATTAATACTTTTTGATCACGTTAATTTATACATACTATTTTTAATTGACAGCATCTCATAACTGGTTTTAAGTCTTCATCAATCCTTGCTGGTAATTACTTAATATACTTATACCGAAATATATTTTTATATATTTATATTTATTACAGAAAAATATCAATATGTGGATGCAGTATGCTAGTGAACACTGGACCAAAGCAATAGATATCAACACCGCCATTAATAGACTGGGGAGTGAATTAAGCTGCCTAGGTTNTTTTTTTATAGATGGTTGTGATAGGTAGGTACTTTTCCAAATTCCAAATTTTCAATTTTTCTTTTTTTGCAAGAATCACGAGTTACAGCCTTACGAAATTCTTTTTTTGAGGTACATACCTACCACACCTTTTTCTAGTTTTGAGAGTTTCTTAATTGTTGACATTGTCGACATTGTCTACATTGTCGACTCTTCCAAATTAAGTCTTCATCTAGATCATTGTCTACGCGTAGACAATTGCATTGTCTACGTCGATATTGTCTACCCGCCCATCCCTGGTTGTGAATACAAAATTTGGAAAGTGTGTTTTGGCTATACTGTTTGATGAAAAATATAATTGTGAATTTAAATGGTTTTTTTTGCCACAGAGAATTATGAAACATTTGTCAGAAGATACTCAAAATGAATTCTCCCAACATTAAATACACATTAACTTATGTAGGTCGAAGTGTTCCAACTTTTAAAGATGCTAAATCCATGACATTGATAAAATTTGGATTTTTAGAATTTTAATGAAATAAATCTAGTAGTAATTAATATATTTAATATTAATACTTTTTGATCACGTTAATTTATACATACTATTTTTAATTGACAGCATCTCGTAACTGGCATAAGTCTTCATCAATCCTTGCTGGTAATTACTTAATATACTTATACCGAAATATATTTTTATATATTTATATTTATTACAGAAAAATATCAATATTGGATGCAGCTATGCTAGTGAACACTGGACCAAAGCAATAGATATCAACACCGCCATTAATAGACTGGGGAGTGAATTAAGCTGCCTAGGTTTTGATCGTCATCATGCAGCCAATTACGATATGAATTACTGTTTCTTTGAAGACAAAGTATTAGCTTTAGTGGAAGAAGCTGATATGTTTGAAGGTGGTTCATCATTATGTACCAACTATTGCAACGGCGAGATAAATTTGGATCAATTCTGTGGGGAAATGATAAGAATTGGTTTAAAACGTTTCGTTATTTCCAACCTTTGGAACTATTTGCCCAAGGAAATCATCGAAAAATATCAGTTGGTACGTCCAGATGTTGATGAAGAAAGGATGAAAGTCAAGATGAAGAGGAAAGTCATTGATAACTGACTATCTTTTTTTTAACAATAATTTATTTCATTGTATTTTGTATAATATATTTGTAACGCCCTTTCTACTTTGTTTTGATTTTGCTGGCGACAGTTCGGTTCAGACGTTACTTGTGGCCGCCCCCGGTATACTACCAACTCTAAACGGAATCTTAATTCGCAAATTCGAATTCTAATTTACTATAGTTATTGACGTCACTGACGTCCCTGTTTGGACGCCTAATTTTATGACGACCCTTGACTACTAGTTTATCGGCAGCGGTGGTTGGCAGCGGGCGGTGGTGAGTGACGTCACAGAAACGTACTCCGGATTAAATCTTTTTGTTCGGATTGTCTCGGGCGCCAGTTTCCCTATCTTTTACGTGGGGGAAACTCCACGTGAACCCTACCCTCGGCTTTGAGTAAGTACTCGCGATAGCTGCAGTGAAGAAAGTTTAAATTCAGGGGTCTGTTATATTTCTCTTAATTTTAATCAAAGTAGTTATTTGAGTGTAGTGTTATTTTATTTTTAAAATAGATGGAAAACAATACGATATTCAAGGTAATCAATTAAAAAATGTTGGGGAGCCTAAAGACGAGCTAGACGCAACGACATTGAAATACGTTAATGAAGTTGTGAATGTTTCTAGAAGAAATACCGTTTCCGCTTTCATAACATATATACAGAAAGAAAGAAGTGAAATAGATACAAATAAAAACGGTGTCAGGAGTGATAGAACATTTTTTAAGAGAAAGTTTCAAAATCAGGGATGACTTAAAGAATATCATACAAGATATAAATAAATGTAAGCAAGTCATTGCAAAACATCATTACAATCCAGACTCTTGAAGATTAGTATTCCCATCTGTATTACTATCAGAAGCTGACTCATAAAAATATTAGAAATGGTCAATAATGACATAAAACGACAAATTGTCAACGAGTTACACAAACCGGCTCGATTAAATTGTATCAGAAGGAAAACTATAATAAAAAATTTAGGTGATCTCTGGCAGATAGACCTGGCTGAAATGCAAGATTTTGCTAACAAGAACAGAGGCTATCGATACATACTCATAGTAATTTAATGTTACTCCAAATATGTATGGAGTAAACCGATAAAGAGCAAAACCGCAGCAGAAATCTCTGCTGCAATGAAAAGTATTCTTCAAGAAGCTGGATATTCCTCGACAAATATACAGAGTGATCATGGATCGGAGTTTTACAACCGCCAATTTTCGAGATTAATGTTAAAAAATAATATAAATCATTATTCAACATTTAGCACAAAAAAATCAGCCATCGTAGAACGTGTTATTCGGACTTAAAAAAACTGGTTATATAAAGAGTTTACTATTAGAAATAGTTTTAAATGGCTTGATATACTTCCTTCTATAATAAACAAATACAACAATAAAATTCATCGTACGACAGGGATGTTGATGTAAAACGTACAACACAGTTAAATGTGTACAACCGTCCAAAGGTGGCGTTGAAACCTAAATTTGCTCTTGGTACCATCGTTCGAATTAGCCGCCACAAAGGTGTGTTCGAAAAAGGGTATACGGCAAACTCTTCTACAGAGCTGTTCAAAGTGATCAAAGTGAATATAACAAACCCTAGAACATATATATATACTAGAAGATATGTATGGAAAGCCAATAAGAGGAAGCTTTTATGAATGCGAACTGCAAGACTAATTTTCCTGACGTTTATCTAATTGAACGAGTTATAAAATCAAACAAAGACAAATAACTCGTAAAGTGGAGTGGACTCCTTGCCAGCGAAAATTCATGGATAAATAAAGCCGGTATAGTTTAAAAAAGTATATTGTATACATAATAGTTTCAATTAATACATGTAATTTTATTTATAAATTTTATAAATCTGTATCAGCCAAGGTATATTAATAAAAAATTAATAAATATGTGCAGTGTTTTATTTTTATTTTTTATTATAGTGGGAAGAAATAATCAATTTAAAATCTATTTTATATAATATATTTATTAATTACAAATTAGTTTACATATTCGTGAGTTCATGCCTAAGTAGTTGTTGCTCACTCCTCAGACACCAACATCCTTTAAAGTGAGAGTTATTATTTAAAAAAATATATCTACCAATTGGGCATATACATATTATTCCAGCAATCATCTTTATAGACATCGCAAGCAAAACATCGTTGTCTAAGACTACGATCTTGTACATTACAAGATTCACACAGACTTCTAACTATCCCAACATTCATCAATTTTTTCTTGCTGCAGCTGACACATTGTGTTGTTTTTTGTTCGACAGGTTCAGGATTCTCTTCAAGACATTTCGAACAAAGTCCCGTATACACATTAATGTCTTTTTTGTCAAACATGGTATAACAGTTATGACAGGTTACCATATCATCAGCTCTAAAACGGACACTAATAACTTCACTTTAGAATCCCAGTCTTTTGGAAATGGCATCTTGATAGTTGATTTGTTGAAAATACAAACTCACTAAATTTTTCTGACAATTGCAAGAGTTATAGTTCCTCTTTACTGGAGGTGTTTAAAAGCACTGCACTCCTCTACCAGTTGTGGTCACTTATATAGGGGTTATTTTCAAATAACCGTTATAAAACATTTATGACATCAGAAACGCTATATAAACCGAGAGGTTTACTTTTTTACCAGTTTACCTGTTTATCAGTTGCAGTTTGCAAGTGATAGTGAGCTTTATATATTTTGATGTAAAAAATGCCTTTATTGGGAAGACTTGATTACCCCCTTTTGGAATATCTTGCTGTCCATGAATTGGAGGTAAATTTTCTTAAAATGTTTTGTTGAAACAAAACAATCTGAAATGTGTTATATATGATATCTGGATGGATGAAAACGATATGAGTGATGCTGGCATCGACGAGATGGGTGAAGAAGTGGATGAACCATATAATGGTGATATGGTTCATGACGATGGTGAAGATTCTGGCGTCGACGAGGTAGGTGAGGAAGCGGGTGCTGGTGACGAGAATGAAGATGACCCCGCTGGTGTCGACGAGGTGGGTGGGGAAGTAGGTGCTGGTGACGAGGGCGAAGACGTTGGTGGCGACGATGCAGATGAGGAAGCAGGTGTTGGTAGGGAACGTGGCGAAGGCGACGACGCCGACGTTGGCATCGACGAGGTAAGAATCTTCAAAATTTGTAAAATCACAGATTTCATATCAATTTTTTTATGTATATAGGTAGGGGATATGCAGGATGATTATTTTGGGGATGACGGTGTGGTCGATGACGTAAATAACGGGCCAAGATTTATGAGAGCTCGGTCCACCATAGTATCCAACGGAGATGTTGTGGACATTGGTCCCAACAATAGGGTTCATCCCCATGTAATGTTCTGCTTCACAACGTCCATGATCGTGATAACCTCAAACCCGAGATGGCCATACAAGTTGTGCATGAAATGCTACTTTATATTGATTGACTTCTCGGGTTTGGATTATCCCGAGCATAGGCATTATGATATCCACACTACAGAAGCATATGAGGAGGGACCAGAAGACTACTTCATCATGTCGACTGTCATTGGTGCAAGTCAAATTAACAAGGACTTGTGTTATTTGCAACAACGTTCCCTTCCAAGAACATTAATAGTGTTAGTGATTATTTTTACTACAGTTTAAGTTTTTGTAAATATAGTGTTAAGTTTAGTAATAAATTATTTATATACATTACATTTTCTTTAATAAATTATTTATACACATTATATATGCTATCTTTAATAAAAAATAATAATATAACTTTGAATATATTTTTTTCTAATCTTAAGAAAGCTATTAAGCTTCAATATTCTCAGTTGTACCTAAACCATCAAAGTGAAAACGTGTATTTGTGAAATTTGAAATTAATTTCATTGTAGTTGATATACAGGGTTTCAACATGCCCAAATTTACTCTAAAATATCATTCATTAATGGTGAATGTGTTGCTCATTATCTGTTAAAACCACAAGTTCCATACCAGACACTTGATGTCAAGTTAAAAAGAGAAATTTCATATTTGAAATATTTTCATCACGGATTAAAGTATGATGATGGTTTTATAAATTATGCAGTGTTGGATGAAATATTGATCAAACACATTATGAATTGTATCGTAAAACGGGAATCATGTGTAAGGGAATCAAAATATTGCTTATATCACTATTAATAAATGTGTTTGTAGTTTATGAAATTGTATGGATCTTAAAATGGTTAAAGGACGTTTATAAGAATGGGTGAATATGGTTCGAACACTAAATAATAATGGTGTCAAATAAATTTAATAGTTTTTTATTTTATATAATCGGGTAAGGTTGCTTAAGTTGTACCACGGCCTAAGTCGTACCCCGGATACTTATAAATTTCGCTATCTAGTGGCGTTGACGTGAGCTATTTAGTCGAGTGAGCAAACGTAAACAAGTGGATGGCCGACCGGCTTTGTGAAGCAGAAATAATTAAAAAGTAAGTTTTTTTATACACTTTTCATTAAAATTTTTGACTCATTTGTAAGCTTTTCATAGCAGGAATGTCATCCTCACCTTTTCTCTTTGTTAACGTCTATTTAGAATACTTACTTCGCAATAATTTAGGCATATTCAAACGGTAAAATACTTTTAGGTTATGTCAGAGGTTTTAGTTTTAAACTTAGTCGTACCTGTGCAAAATTCCTCACTCGTACCGGTACGACTTAGGTATTAAGTAAGAAAAATGTTCAATAATTTACATTATTTTTTACCAGGTAATAAATATGGCGAAGAGAAAGTACAATACTTGGAAGCAGGAGGATATGGACGAAGCTTTACAGAAACATCGGAATGGAGAAATTGGATTTAATGAAGCCTGTAGAAGATTTAATATACCAAAGCCTACACTGCGACGATATTTGAATAAAAGAACAAAATTTGGAAGACCTAATAATATGTCACCAGAAATGGAAGAAATATTTGCACAGCATTTGGAGAATTTAAGCAGGCAAAAAATGGTATTACAGGTTTATGAAAGAGCATCCTACTTTGTCCTTGCGTGTTCCAGAACCAACCCCGATGGCCAGAAGTAAAGGGTTTAATAAAGAGCGAGTTAATGAATTTTTTGATAAGTACGAAGAAATACTGGATAGATACAAGTTTGCTGCACACCAAATATATAATATGGACGAAACTGCATTGTCTACCGTTCACAAACCTACCAAAGTTATTACTCAAAAGGGAAAACACCAAGTGGGTGCAATCACAAGTGGAGAAAGAGGTCTGACTACAACAGGCATATGCGCGATGAATGCAGCAGGCGAATTTATACCACCCATGTTAATATTCAAGCGTAGCAGACTGAATGATGCCTTAAAAAAAGGAGCTCCACCAAACACAGCATTTGGTTGCTCTAAAAATGATTGGATAACATCAGGACTTTTTGTTCAATGGCTTCACCATTTTATTAAGTGCACAAGATTAGAAAAAAGTGATCGAAAACAAATTTTGCTTGTACTAGATGGTCATAGCACACATACCAATATTTGGAAGCGATCCAGATGGCTTGTGATTATGGCATAGTAATGCTATCTTTTCCTGCTCACACGACACATCGCCTACAACCGTTGGACAGATCCTTCTTCAAATCAATGAGAAGCTGTTACAATGAAGCCGCATCTTCGTGGCTACGCTCAAACCCTGGTAGTGTCATAAAGCAAGCCAACGTCGCAGAGTTGCTTGGAAAAGCATATCCTAGGTCAGTTCGAATGGATATCGCACTAAATGGTTTTAAAGCAACAGGGTTGTGGCCAAGTGATAGAAATGTCATTAAAAAAAGAAGATTTTGTGGCTTCTATTTCTGATCCATCAAATCAAGAGTTTGGTGACCCAACTGAACCAACTACGGAATCACCCGCTAGAGCTACATGGCCATCAATATTAACGCCACCAATAGTTGCATCGCAACTAATAACGGCTGTATCTCCACCAACAGTTTCATCTCCACCAACAATTTCATTTCCACCAACAGTTTCATCACCACCGTCACTATATACTACAACGCCATCCTTAGCATCCAAAGATTTAACGCCACCCATCATTCAACAATACTTATCTTCTACAATATCACAAGATACTTCACACGATGACAATATAGTAACAGTTGATGAAACTACCAATAATCAACAAATAAAGTCTGTCTTGAATGTTTTGTCTCCTGTGTCTTGCATAAAAACAGCAATTCAAAAGATTAAGAAAGGTACTAAGCCAATAATGGAATTAACTTCAAGTCCGTACAAAAATGAAATAGAATCCAAGGTTAACATAAATAAAAGGAAGAAGCCTGTATTAGATTTAAAAAAAGTCAAAACAGAAAAAGGAATAAATAAAAGTACAAAAAGAAGCAACTTAGATGAAACAAGCAAGAAAAACAAACAAATAAAAGCTAAAGAATCGTGGTTATGTCAACTATGTTAGAAAAATCGTGAAGAAAACATGATCCAGTGTATAAAATGTAAAGGGTGAATACATGACCTATGTGCTGGGGTTGAAAACTATAGAAAGAAATATATTTGTGATATATGTGTCCAATCTTAATAAATTTCTAAGTATTTTCCTTTTTATGAGTACAATCTCATTTTATTTTCTGTGTTATTTTAGTAATTAGGTTCGACTTTGTAACTAATAACCAAAGAAAAGTTGATCTCAGACTGAATTGTTTGTAATTTTAAGTTGTCCACGTGATCTCTGGTTATTATTTATTTTTCTTTAAAGTTTAATATATGTTCACTAATATCTATTTTCTAAGTACGACTAAGGCTATAGGTTGTACGAATTAGGTGACTAAGCGCCTTAATCGTACCGAAAGTATATTTTTGAAAAACGTTAAAATACTTATTTTGATAAAAGATTTTCATGTTTCTGTGATTTTTAATTAAAAAGCAACTAAATAAAGATTTAGTAGATGCAGAAGATTTTTTATTTCAATTGCACTGAATATTACAGTATTATTTCTTTTTAACTAATTTATTTGTTTTTATGACAGGAAACGAGAAAATATATATCTAATGTTATAAAAATAAAAGGAAATAAAAGTCAAATTTAATGTAGTAGTGTACACTTAATATGCATATAATTGGCGATGTAAAAAATAAAAATAAATGTTGATGAAAATATATAAATGTAAATAAATAAACATAAGTGATAATTCTACAAAAATAAAGAAAATGAAAGATTAATAAAAAAAGGAAAATATTAAATTAAACATATATTTAATATATACTGTGAAATACACAAAATTTCATAATGAATTTGAGAGCTAAACATCTACACAGATAAAGGAAAAGTTAAAATTATGTAAAAAGAAGGATCAAATCCAACACTGGAGTTATATCAAATCTTAAATATTAAAAATTAAATCAAATTATATAAAACTAAAGATAATACACTAGATGGATAATAAATAATTAAAACTCAATTAATATATCATAAGTTATAAGGAATAAATGATACAATTTTGTAAAAAAAAATAATATAATTTAAAATGATCCGAACAAATGTCAAATTTAATAAACTTTTGAAAATTTAAACTATTAAATTTAAGGAATATAATGTAAAAATAGCACGAAAAGGTAGTTAATGTAACAAAGAAACACCTGAACACGTAAAATAACACGATCCTAAATTTGTTAGAGAAAATTTAAAAAATTACAGAATATATCAATAACGATAAAGTAACGCTGAATAAAAATTTTTAATATAACTCCGTGCCAGATAATAAAAAATAGTAAAATGTTAAGTTAACTATACCTTAAATGAATTTCCATGAGTGAGATAAGATTCACAATATTGTAAATTATTGAATTTTCATAAAACCAATGTAACACGATCCTCAACGGAAAGACTTCTAGAAATTATAGTTAGTGTGTGGTAAAATTCGAACAATTGTGTATGGGGTGAAAGACTAAGGTTCAGAGACTACAATACTTCATATCATTCCATATAAAAACATTTTTCTTGGAAGAACTTTCAAAGTGAAAACGGTTTCGTAGTACCTACAAGTTAAAAAGACTGAAAAATACAGAATTAAAGTAAATGGACAGCATAAATATAATAAAAGCAAGGGGTATAGGACAATGTTTAAACCCAAACGCTTAGATTTTAGTTAGAAAGAGTTTTTTTTGAGGAATTTGCATGAATATGTTAAAAATTGTATTAGGTTAGAAAATACTCGTACTATATATTGCTGCATATCAAAATATTCGTTATAAGCCAAGGAATCCAAAAATGATAATCATTTTTCCTAAAAGACTAGCATAAGTCCAAAATTTCCAGGCAAAGTTTTCACAAATTCTAAAATGTGCAAATTGCTTAGCAACGCTGATCATTTGTCTAGATTATTATAAAAGCAAGGACGGGACCAAACAGTGGGGAGTAGTAATTTGGCAGTCGTAGAAGATGTAACATCTCCAACCTAAAAACAAAGAAACAAAGTAAAATCACAGTTTTAAATGATAAACAACGTACCCGAATACAAGTAAATAACCTAGTAAGACAAACTGGTATTTCTAAGTGAGTAGTGAACAAACCTGGAAAAATCTGTCAAAACCAAAATTCCCCAAAAGTGTAAAGTCAATTGTACAAATTCTCATTATGTCAAAAAACTTTTTTGAAAAGCTAAAGACTACAGTGTTAAAAGTCAAGTGAAGTGTACAGAAGAATACCAGTGCCAGAATATTGTTCCAGAAAGAAAGATAAATCCAAATTGTACAAGTTATGTATCCTGGGCCATTGAATATGAGGCAAGAAAATACCAACGCATTGAAATGAAAACCCAAGACCAGATAAGGAAGTAAAATAAGGTAGCAACTTACAGTACACGCTTGATATATCATAGGTAGCATATTTCATATGACCATAATAAAATTCGAATTATTCAACAAAATTTGCAATTTAAATAGAGAAACATTTTTATTTAAAATCAAAAAGCGCACAATTTAACTTTAAATTCAAATTTCAAAGGGGATAATAAAAGTATTGATCGATAAAATTTTCAACAAAATTAGAATAAAGGGTAGGATTAGATTATAGTAATAGAAACTGAATTTTTGTCAATTATAACTGGAAGTTATGTGTAATACATTTTAATTTGTTACAAGTTAAATTTAATGTTTTATTATCCAAATCTAGTATCAATTATCAACTAAAATAAATTTTAAAGTGCAAATAAAAAAACCTTGCTGTGCATCCAGAGAAGGTTCGCCAGGCCACCCCACCAGAGTGACGACAACGAGGTACCTAGTCCACATCCCCGACGCTCGACGCAGTGAGGAATGTTACTCGGACCCTCTATGGAACCTTATTTGAATCTTGTTATAACCGATATCCTCTATATGTAGATATGTATACGAATAGATAAACATAAAATAAAGACAGTTGGCAAATTAATAAATCACTTAAATGCACATAAACTTTTAAAATATCAACAATACTCACAGGAGAAATCCAAACAAATCTTCGAGTATGTGACAACCAGTAGTAACTGACTCGAGACGCCTAAATTTGTCTATTCTGTCAAGAGTCTGTTACAATCTTTTGTAACAGACACTCTGGATATAATAGACAAATTTACAATTAGACGTCCGGAGACAGTTATTACGAGTGTAACAGACAATTTTCTGATATAATGAACTCCCTAGACCGTTCTAAAGTGTTCATTATAACAGAAAACTTTATATAGGCCTCTTATACAGGGTGATTCACAGACGGTGATCAAAAATGAAACCTCGTATTCTTTGGTGAATTTTAGGGGTCTTTATATAAAGTTTTTATTTAGGACGCTTCGTTAAAAAGATACAGTGTGTTAAACTTAAAAAAATATTTTCACTTACTACTTTTTAAATTATTTAAAAAAATTTAAAATGTTTTTAACACTTTGTGTCTTTTTAACGAAGCGTCCTAGATAAAAACTTTATACAAAAGACTCCCCTTAAAATTCACCAATGAATACGAGGTTTCATTCTTGGTCATCGTTTGTGAATCACCCTGAAAATCCATTTAAATCCCGATAAATCACCAATGATTTTAAATGTTCTAAAATTATCTTAAATAAGCTAAATCAAATCAAATAATAACAAAAAACAACATACATTTCTCAAATCAGATTAAATCAATAGATAAGAAAGAAATCTTTTAAATCAGTCAAATCATGAGTGATTTAACATCAGTGTACAGATTTTTGTTTAGTGTAGATTTCAGCGATTAAATGTCTTACTACCACAGTGAAGTGAGAACCACTTTCAGCTAAAGTATAGGTAACGTGTATTTAGAAAATTAAAAAAAAAGCAGTAATATTTTTATGACTTTTCAAGAAAATCCACGTTTGAATTGTTGCTTGGCACCACTGTTATCATTCTTGGATTATATACAGGGTGGTCCGTAAGTAATGGTCGATAGAGACATAGTAGATTTTTTACTTCAAAATATTACGATTGGAGCCAACATGCCTTAATAAAATGTTGATAACAAAAAAGATACAGGGTGTCAAAGTTGGAAATTAAAAATTGAATTTTCGTAATAATTATAATATTTTTGAGTGTATGAACGTGAAAATTTAGGGGTAGATGTTTTTGTATACGAGAAATCATAATTTGTTATCTATTTCGATGTATCTTCTAGAGGGCGCCACATACGCCGTGTTTATGACGTAAATACGAGCATAATTTTTTTATCCACAACGTTAACGCTTCTTTTTTTTAAAAATCTTAAACCTACATTATTTTCGTGAAAAAATGGTATACTTGTCATTAGCTCTAGAAATTGTCCGTTTTCAAGAAAAACGCATTTCAACAATCTGCTGCATGTTTCATTACAGGAAATTTTATCGTAGTGTGCGACAATGCCAAGACAGTTTTGACAATTAGAAAAAATCATTGTGACAGTTAGCAATTATTTCAAATTGTATTTATTAATTTTTGGTAAAAATCAATTAAGTATTTAAAAGAAAATAACGAATTATGCCGAGACATAATAATTTCTCGAATTTGGAAATGAGAGATATGACGGTTGTTTATTGTCAACAAAATTTCAATGGACGTGCTGCGCAACGTGAATATTGCCGAAGATTTCCAAACAGATTGCAACCTGGTAAACGACTGTTTCAAAATCTATTCAGAAACTTAGGCGAAAGTGGTTCATTTCGTCCTAAACGTGATAATTTAGGTCGACCAAAAATGATTACGCCTGACCAGGAAGACGAAATACTAATTCGCATTGCAGATGATCCACAAACTAGTTCAAGACGATTAGCTGCAGCCACGGGAATTAATAAAACATCAATTTTAAAGACATTACATGAAGAAAAATATCATCCATATCATTTTACACCAGTTCAAAATTTATTACCTGTCGATCTTCCTTCAAGATATCAATTTGCAAGTGATATTCGGAACAAGCAGAATACTGACTATACATTTGTCAACAGAATATTGTTTACAGATGAAGCGACATTTACTCGCCGAGGTATTTTCAATTTAAGAAATAAGCATTGTTGGGAAGTTCAAAATCCTCATGTAACTCGAGAACGGCACTTTCAACATGAATTTAAGATTAATGTTTGGTGTGGGATCATTGGAAACCATTTTCTAGGTCCATATGAGTTGCCAGGAAATTTAAATGGTACAAGTTATTTAAATTTTTTAGAAAATAGCTTTGTTGATCTATTGGATGCGTTACCACTGAATTTGAGGCAAAATATGTGGTTCATGCAAGATGGCGCTCCGCCACATTTTACTCATCAAGTAAGAACATATCTAAACCAACACTTTCCTGAACGTTGGATTGGCCGTGGTAGTATATTTCCTTGGCCGCCACGTAGTCCAGACTTCAACCCTTTAGATTTTGGTGTATGGGGCACAATGAAGGAAATTGTTTATAAAAACACTATAAATACTCGCGTCCAACTTTGGCAAGAAATTAGTAATGCCTCAACTTTTTTTGATCCAATGGTATTATTTAATATTAGACGATCTTTCATAAATCGTATGGACAAGTGCATCGAGGTGAATGGTGGACATATTGAAAATTTACTTTGAAACATTTCCTATTTTTCCTTAGGTACATATTCAGTTTTTTACTTGTTAAACGCTTGATAAAATCATAGTTTTGTTTAATTAAATTTCTCCTTTAACTGGTTTTGTAAATAAAATTTATCAACTTGATAATTTGTATTTTAATGTGTACAAAGGGATAATGTTTAATTGTCAAAATTAATGTTTTCATTAGCGCACACTACGATAAAATTTCCTGTAATGAAACATGCAGCAGATTGTTGAAATGCGTTTTTCTTGAAAACGGACAATTTCTAGAGCTAATGACAAGTATACCATTTTTTCACGAAAATAATGTAGGTTTAAGATTTTTAAAAAAAAGAAGCGTTAACGTTGTGGATAAAAAAATTATGCTCGTATTTACGTCATAAACACGGCGTATGTGGCGCCCTCTAGAAGATACATCGAAATAGATAACAAATTATGATTTCTCGTATACAAAAACATCTACCCCTAAATTTTCACGTTCATACACTCAAAAATATTATAATTATTACGAAAATTCAATTTTTAATTTTCAACTTTGACACCCTGTATCTTTTTTGTTATCAACATTTTATTAAGGCATGTTGGCTCCAATCGAAATATTTTGAAGTAAAAAATCTAGTATGTTTCTATGGACCATTACTCACGGACCACCCTGTATAAGATGGTTAGTGCTACTAAACTTGGAATAACTGAATTCAGGCGACAATTAGCTGACAAGTTGGTTTCTGATGAACAGGAAAATGGGGAAAGCAATTCAAAAACGCCAAAAAATGGTCTCACACGTTTCTTAAACCAGGTAGATCCAGATAGAATACACAGAAGACCTTGCAAAAGTAAGTTGTTACTAAGAATTAAAAAAAAATAATGAGTACATGGCATCCATCTGCACGTGGTTGGTCAATTTCATAACCGCGCTAAACGAAGGGTTCAACAAAAGTACTTTATACACTCATTTAAGTCCTGGCGTCACCTAAGGAGACGGAATGTTGAAGAGCTAGTCGAATAACAATATAAACAGAACATATAGACCTGAAACAGCTATTAAAAGGAGGTAATATTTAGTCAAATAGGAACTCTCCACGAGGGCATATCTACCACGACACAAGGTCAGTCTCCAAAAGGGATGACAATGACGTAACGGAGAAATGCTCTCCCTTCTCAGGATGTTACACAAAAAAACAAATTCCTGTCTCCATCGGAACTAAACAGAAAAACTGCACTCTATTCACTTTCACTGAGTGAAATACATACCATGTAACTGGAAGGGACCCGACTTTTACCCTTCGAACAAAAGTGTGTCGGGGGCAAGTGACGGAGACAAAAGATGCGTGCAGGGTAGGTATCCACCTCTATTTCATTCATTGAAACAAATGGAGCATTTTGTGTTGTTGGACTTTTATTTACTTTATTTACAATTTTTAAGGTTTTTTGTGAATATTTTTGTTGTGGTGATAAATTTATTTTTTATTAATTTCTACCTTATGATACTTACACTTGTTAAAGGGACTTGGCAAGTATATGTTTTTGAGTTCTAAAGAAGTGTAAGTTTGTAGCTTTAGTGAGAGTTCTTTTCACATGCTTTTAAAAGTGAGGTTTTAAGTTTTAAACAAATTTAACCAAAAATGGTGATTGGCCGTTGGCTGTAGAAACGAACAAGATAGAACGAAACCAATATCTTTTCATACGTACGTAAAAAAGTTAATTTAATGAAATACTGTACTGACCAACAAATCTAGGCCTATATGTTATAAATATGATAACTGCTGATCTTTGTAAACAAACTATAAAATATTATTTTGAGCGTCATTACCCAAGTTTTTGAAGGGTTATACTTTTTTCTATATTGACTTAGGGCCGGTATTATGTCTGGTTGACCGTACGTTCGAATTCGGTTAAACAACACCGACCGAAGGTTAGAGAGTCTCTTGAGCGTCGTTTCAGTGAATTAGCGGTTTAGGTTCAGTTTGAGGGTCAACTGTCAGTTGAAAAAGTTGAAATTATAGATTAGTTGCATGTTGAATAGAAGTACAAAACCGTTTTATTTTATTTTACATTTGTACGTTTACTAAAATGTGATCTTCATCTGAAAATGAACGATTTCATAAAAGTAAACGACTTTAGAAAGGCAGTAGGGAGTGATTCTTCCGATAGTTTTGATAATGAATATAGAAGAGTACATAGAGCTCCCAGAAATTTTACAATTCGTCTAGATCATTTTCAAAGGTGGAATGATGAAGAATTTAGAATGAGATTTCACCTAAGTTGTTGTTGTTGCGACGATAGAACAAAGAATTGGAAATGATATAGCACCAAAAACTCGAAGGTAATTATCAAGTTCATATTAAACATTTAACTAATTTTCAGATATCATGCCGTAACAGTAATGCAGCAAATTCTTGTTTTATGGTTTTGTGCAACTGGATATATGCTTCAAAGGATTGGTGACTTTGCGAGCATACACAAATCTACTGTAGGTCAAACTGTAAAATAAGTAATAAATAGTATAAATTCATTAGCATCTGAATTGACTTGATAGAGAACTTTTTAAAAAATAGTACACAATAAATACATATTGTGGATTGGTATATGTATAGAAGTACTATATTAAGCATTTTTTATTTACAGGAAGAGATAATGCAGAATATTTTAGAAATAGAAAAGCATATTTTTCACTTAACGTACAGTTGGGGGACTATAATTTGCGGATTAGAGATATTATTGCGCGTTGGTCAGGTTCAACTCATGACCAGGCAATATTTAATATATGAAATATATTAAATCCATATCTCCATGTCTCCATATTTGAAAATGGAGACTTTGGTAATGCAGTATTGCTTGGAGATTCGGGATATGCTTTGAAAAAATATTTAATAACACCCATACTTAACACCGCAACACAAGCAGTGCAGCTTCTTAATGAATCCCAAATTAGGAGTCGAAACCCCATCGAAAGATTATTAGGTGTACTGAAACGAAGATTTCCCATTCTCTCACTTGGAATAAGATTGACTCTTATCATATCAAGGTGCATCATACCAGCATGTGCAGTTTTACACAACATAGCAATTGAAATGAACGAGAATGATCCCATTCAAGATCCAAATGTAAATGTCAATGTTGAAGAAGCATAACAACATAATGTGGTTAACGATAAATCAACATAATTTCAGAGACGAGTTTGTTTTGTATTTTTGAAATTTAATAGAATCTTGAGTCTTAAAATATTTTTTTTTGTTTCAATAATTTCATAACATTAAATTATAATTATAATAATGGAAAAGTAAAAAAATGTGTGCAAATATAGAATTTATTGAAATTTAATATTATTTAATATTTAATTTAAATCTCCTAATTGCTTTTTAAAAGACATGTTTCAAGTTCTAATTTTACGTTTTGTAATTTTTGATTTTTTATTTTGAGATCATATATTTCTTCTGCAATGAGAAGATATAAGAAATAAATATAAATAAAAAAACGTAGGCGCAGGTCATAGTCGACAAATTTAACTTTGCTTTTGACATTACAGAAAAACAACTAATCAAGGCCAAAGAGGAAGAACTGCAATGTGGAGAAATAACAAGTACCCGACTAATTAACGCAGTAGTACGTGCAGAAGAAAGCACAATAGAAGAAGATGGCTGCGATGAAATACTCGCGGCAGAAAGCGAGAGAATAGAGCGGGAGTTAATAACAGAAAACGCGAAACCCAAATATAAATCAAAAACAAAAAGTACCCCAACCTATTTACCCGTACCGAACTGTGCAGGCCCGTCAACTTCCGCAGCTCCTCAAGCCGCACCGGCCCTCACGAGCTTCCTCCAAAAAGAAGAAGAGTAAAGCGGTAGCAGCACTTCGTCCGATGAAATCCGAAGAGAATTAATTCGGGAAATGTTCAAACAATATACGAGAATATGATAAAAAGTCATAAAATTGAAATAAATTGGCTCTTTTCAGAGCTAACAAAATGTGTGAAAAAGAATTCGACTCTAAATCTCTAACGAAGTAATAAATTTTCGGAAACATACAATGATTGAAGGTGCAAAAAGATCACCTTCAGAATACGACGTTGAAAGAAAGAAAAAAGCGAGGGGCCCTTCGGGCCCCTCGAGTGGCCGCTTCACGGCTCGCGACGAAACCGTTTGCTGTACCAAGTCAGCAATATCACCATATTATTACATAGCATCTATACTCATACACCCAACACCGTGATGTCAAAAGATTAGTATTTTCATATGATTACAGAACACCTGTACACCCTATACCGTGATGTCAACAGATTCGTCATGAGACGTCTACTGTCGGAGATAAGAATTGACAAAGTTTAAAAAAAAAACACGACTTTTGTGAAATAACGGACATGACCACATACCACTTTTAGAACCTTGTATATCGCCTAAAAACATCTGCGGGTATATATTAAGTCATCATATTATTATAGACCACCTATACGCCCTATACCTCGATATCAAAAGATTTGTCGTCAGACATCAACTTTCCGGAAAAAAATTGCCAAAGTTGCGAAGAAACACATTGTCCATAAGTGGAAAGGTAAGTCCGACGCAGTGGATATTAAAAAATTAAAACAGCCATAAGTCGGTCCCCCTAAGTTGTAAAAAAAACGAATAATACGACCTACCCACGATTCAGAACGCGAAAAAATCACCTTTACAATACGACGTTGAAATAAAGAAACAAGCGAGGGGCCCTTAGGGATTGGACCCCACTTTTTCAATGGTACACTTAATGGTGAAATGTATCACTATTTTTCAATTAACGATTTGCCTATTCTACTAGAGAATGTTCCTCTGAATGTAAGGCAAAATTTGTGGCTACAACATGATGGTGCTCTGCCACATTATTCTACTCGTGTGAGAAATTTTCTAAATGATCAATATGGAGGACGATGGATTGGCAGGGGTGGACCCATTCATTGGTCAGCAAGAAGTCCCGATCTTACGCCGTGCGATTTTTTTTATGAGGCTATGTTAAAGACATCGTTTATACAACTCCTCCTATGATGTTTATTTGTGATTCTCTATGCAAATTATTAGTCACTTGTCAAGTTAATGGCCGGTAGAGTTGTTTTGGTGACTTAAACGATTAAAATCTTATTTTTGTGTAACTTTTTGGTAAGTATATATTTTTTTGAACTTAGTTTTATATGTTAGGAATAGAATAATGCATAATTCGATATATTTTGTTTGTTTCTTTTCTCACGGCAAGACATAACCTGATTGTTCCCATTTGGGAAGCCTAAAAAGTTATAATGATATCATTTATAATTATCTACATATTCTGCTTGTTTTGTAGATCTACAATGGATATTCCAATCGATTTTCCCGAAATAAAAGCCAGCTCTTTTTAGGGAGAAAAGAAGTTGAAGCTATTCGAGAAATACCTTCTCTTAGCGAAGACGATGAATTTATCAGATGATGAAGACGAATGTAATTTGTTACACAAATAATAAATAATGTGTTTAGTGTACCAAAGTATATTTTCTTTGCAGTGGAGGTACGAGTCTCTAACGTTTTCGACGATGAATCCCAAGATGCTGACATTGCTGATAACTCAGACATTTCAGATGATAATGATGACTTACCATTGACTCAGTTATTTGGACTTCCCCCAAATACAAGATTTTTCTTTTTGGATGATGAAAACATAACTTGGAAACCTTAAAAAACTGAAAGGAATCCTCAGGATAATCCATTTTTGGGAGAGTTCTTACTACCCGAAGACATTTTACAGTTGCAAGATACTTATAATTTGTTCAAATTTTTTATCCCAGATGATTTTCTATCCACAGTAGTAGAACAAACATGCTTATATAGCACACAAAAAAGACCCGATAGACCTTTAAAAACTGACCTCAAAGAAATTGAACAATTTTTGGGCATAATTATATGGATGTCCCTAATAAGGCAACACTCAACTCGAAGATATTGGTTAGTCAATACAAGAACACCCCAAATAGCCGACATCATGCCTCTCAATAGATTTGAGGAGCTGAAACGTTTTTTACATTTCGCAGACAATACCAAAGAAATTAAAAGTACAGATAAAATTATGCCGGTATTGAATCAAATAAAAGAATCCTGTCAAAAAATTCCATTTGGGGAGCATCTCTCTTGTGACGAACAGATTATCCCATTCAAGGGAAGAAGTTCCCTAAAGACATACAATCCCAAAAAAAAACACACAAATGGGGTTACAAAATGTATGTTTTTTCGGGAGTAAGTGGCTTCAGTTCGAATTTTGAGCTTTGTAATACTAAGGCTAACGCTAACATAAATCTACTACCAGGGGAACCAAATCTTGGAGCTGCAAGCAATATTATACTTCGATTATGTATACCAATTCCAAGAGGCATAAATCACAAGGTTTATTATGATAATTATTTTTCTGGCCTGCATTTATAATCTTATTTAGAGAAATTAGGTATAAACAGTGTTGCAACAATAAGACATAATTGCCTCAAGGGACTATTCTCTTTAAAAGAGTGTAAGTGAAAAAAAAATGAAAAGAAAAGGACGAGGTGCACATATTGAAAAGACTGCAAATGTCGACGGGATAGATATTCGAGCTTTACAGTGGTGACAATCGTGTAGTATCCCTAGTTTTTACCTTTTCTGGAACATGCCCACTTACCAAAGTGCAACGTTTCTTCAAGTTAGAAAATTGCAAAAAAGACATTGATCGCCCAGACAATGTTTCAGTTTACAATAAGCATATGGGAGGTATTGGTTTGCAAGATTCTCTTCTAGGACTGTATCCCATAAAATTGAAAAGCCGTAAATGGTACATGCGCATATTTTGCCACATGATTGACGTGGTAATAGTGAATGCTTGGTTGATTTCGAGAAGAATAAACAAAAAACTAAAAAACAACGAAAAGCTCTCTCTATTACAATTCAAAATAACACTGGCACAAGATCTGTGTTTATTAGGAAAAATTAAGGAAAAAAAGAGAGGGAGCCCTAGCACCTCCGGTACACCTAAAAGATGTTTTGAACCACATCCAACTCAAAATATCAAATTTGACAATACTGGACATTGTCTTATACGTACCGATTACCGAGAAAGGTGCAAACAATCACATTGTAAAAGAAAATCTAGAATCATGTGTGAAAAATGTGGTTTACATTTATGTTTAAATAAAGAAAACAATTGCTTCAAATCTTTTCATAGCAAGTAGGTGTTTAGTTTAGGTTTTAGTAGTTTAAGTTCACAATGTTCCCATTTGGGAACAATAATATTTTTCCTTTAATCAAATAAATTTTGTAAAATTACTTATTGCTGTTTCATTTGTATCCATATTTATCCCAAAAAAATAAATATATTTTTTTTAATTTTGAAATAAATCATGCAATAGAGGGTTAAATTTTGAATCCACCTGGACAAAATCTAGTATATGGTTCCATTTGAAAGATTTCGTTTATCTACGTTTGTTAGTTTTCGAGATAAATAAATTTTTCCTAGTTGCTGCAAACGCCATTTTTTAAAGAAATTATTAATTAACATAGAAACGGTGCATATAGATACCATAATTATTAACCACATTAAAATTAATCGAGTAATGCAAAAATGCAAAAATATATAGGGTGTTGTATTTAAAAAACAAAGTTCATTGGCGCTCAGGGGAACTAGGACATCCTGTATAATTCAAACTAATTTTAAAATGTGGAGAACTTGACTGGGAGCAACTTTTGTCTAAAATATTATTTTCCTGGTGCTACCATAACTGAGTTATTGGACTTTGGCGCTGAAAAAAGCCAACCTGTATATGAAAGTGGCCCAAAGTGCAATGAAAAATGGCGTAAATGAAAAAAAGTTATGAAAAAGCATCCATAGAAAATAAACAAATGGATAATACCTAGTTGTCAGATATAATTTTTTTATTAAGATGCAAGAGGTATTTGTAAAAAGTCCTCAATTTTATCCAGTTGCAACGGCTTCCAGTAGTGGAACTAATACATTTCGTGATCAGCAGTTGCAGTTGAGTGAAGGTAAAGAGCTGCTTATTGTACATATAATAAAACCTTTTTGTAACATTTTTATTTTTGCAAAGTCAAAAGGAAATTGACTGCAAGTAATGAATATAATAATTCAAAATNAGTTTGGATCATCGTGGCTTTGGCTGACCTGAGGTAGCAGGTAGCAAAGGTGTATAAAATAAATTTTCCAAAAATTATTCTCTATAATTTTCGTGTTAATAAATCAATAAAAAATAAATCTAAGTTAATGTTTTGGAATTTTATGAACTTTGTTTTTAAAATTTAATTTAATTCAAATTTCGATATTTCATTAAAATGTTATTGCTTATTATGACTATAGGAGAAAAAAATTGTTTCAGTACTAAGAAGTCCAATGAAAAAATAGTTCAATTATATTCATAGCCATCATATACAATATAAAAAAATATGCACCACCTACAACTTGAGGTATTTAAACCTAACAAAGATAGACGCAAAAGTTGGGAAAATCTATTTGCAAAAGCTTACCTGGATTTCATGTAATAACAGGATGTGATTATAATCCTGCATTTTTCAGAAAAGGAAAATTAAAACCTTATAAAATATTTAAAAAAAGAAGAATATCAAAAAGCTTTCTTCAAGTTTGGTGATAGCGAATTATTTGAAAATAATAATGAACAACAAAACAATATTATACATGGATTTATATGTAATGAATACAATGTTGGTGGGATAATTGATGTTGATACTGCTCTGCTTCAAATGTTCATCAACACGTATACGACCTCGGATGTTAACCCTTTGAGGACTACTGGTTATCAGTGAAAACCATATTACTAATATCCACTAATATTTTTCTACCGGTAGTACGTGTTAACCACAGTGTTTAATGTGTTGCCTACAGATCATTGTCCTTGCGCATTGCATCCGTGTTTGTTCGTCTTTAGCGACATTTATGATGCTGCACTGATAGCGTTAAGAGCGTGTTTGAGGTTGCCTATTAGTTTTGAATTTTTTCATAGTTTTTGTTATATTTTTGCACTAAGAATAGCAGGTAAGTGTTCCATAGTGTTCCAGTAAGTAAACATATGCATATTTATTGTCGGTTGTAAAAAATATTCTGTATTTCTCTAAATGAGCTTGACGTGAGCAGATTTTTGTGTGGTTTCCTCCCATGGTGACCACTAGGAATATATACTTTTAAAAAATATTTTTTTTTCCTTAATATTCCTAATATTAATAGATTGTATGAAAGTATTTTTAATCCTAAAATTTGACAATAAATGTGGTGGAGCATATTTTGTAATTTAATTCCTTGCATTTCAGATAATATGGTTTGCTGGAAATTGTCTGATATCGAAAATATGGATCCAGGTCGTGTTTTCGATCTTCTAGACGAAATACCGAGCGATAATGAATCTCTTGTAGAAGATCTAGACGAGGTTATGAATGATGAATTGCCGACACCTGATGCTTCCAATAATGGCGATGTTTTTGACATCGAAAATATGGACATAATTATCGAGGATAATGACGTTCCAATAACGACTTACACTGGGACAGCGATGATGATATCCCTCTCGCCAGACGACCTGATATATTCCTGCCAGATTACTGGTCTGACGATGTTTCCAACATTATGAAACCAAGTGCTTTCGCAGAAGCAACTGGTCCGGATTTGCCTGATGATATTGAGACACCGACAGACGTATTCTTGCATTTGTTTCCAGAAGATTTGATCACCCACATTACATTCCAAACCAACCTATANCAAAAAAGACATTGATCGCCCAGACAATGTTTCAGTTTACAATAAGCATATGGGAGGTATTGGTTTGCAAGATTCTCTTCTAGGACTGTATCCCATAAAATTGAAAAGCCGTAAATGGTACATGCGCATATTTTGCCACATGATTGACGTGGTAATAGTGAATGCTTGGTTGATTTCGAGAAGAATAAACAAAAAACTAAAAAACAACGAAAAGCTCTCTCTATTACAATTCAAAATAACACTGGCACAAGATCTGTGTTTATTAGGAAAAATTAAGGAAAAAAAGAGAGGGAGCCCTAGCACCTCCGGTACACCTAAAAGATGTTTTGAACCACATCCAATTCAAAATATCAAATTTAACAATACTGGACATTGTCCTATACGTACCGATTACCGAGAAAGGTGTAAACAATTATATTGTAAAGGAAAATCTAGAATCGTGTGAAAAATGTGATTTACATTTATGTTTAAATAAAGAAAACAATTGCTTCAAATCTTTTCATAGCAAGTAGGTGTTTAGTTTAGGTTTTAGTAGTTTAAGTTCACAATGTTCCCATTTGGGAACAATAATATTTTTCCTTTAATCAAATAAATTTTGTAAAATTACTTATTGGTGTTTCATTTGTATCCATATTTATCCCAAAAAAATAAATATATTTTTTTTAATTTTGAAATAAATCATGCAATAGAGGGTTAAATTTTGAATCCACCTGGACAAAATCTAGTATATGGTTCCATTTGAAAGATTTCGTTTATCTACGATTGTTAGTTTTCGAGAAAAATAATTTCTTTCTAGTCGCTGCAAACGTCATTTTTTAAAGAAATTATCAATTAACATAGAAACGGTGCATATAGGTTTTATTAAGACGCAAGAGGTATTTGTAAAAAGTCCTCAATTTTATCCAGTTGCAACGGCTTCCAGTAGTGGAACTAGTACATTTCGTGATCAGCAGTTGCAGTAGAGTGAAGGTAAAAGAGCTGCTTATTGTACATATAATAAAACCTTTTTGTAACATTTTTATTTTTGCAAAGTCAAAAGGAAATTGACTGCAAGTAATGAATATAATAATTCAAAATTACCAAATATTTCCAAAGTAATATTAGATGTGAAAAATAATAAAACAAACAATTCCTGTGATGGGGACATACAAGCTGTGTTAGTCCCATAAGTAGCCATAGCCCAGCAGATATGTCTCTAAACCAAGACAATGCACCAAGCATCAGGCAAAAGATGACATTGAGAGAGTACGAGGCCAATAAGGAAAGACGTCATCAAAAAAGGATGGAAGAAACCTTTTGCGCTATTTAGAGAATTATTAAATAAAAAATGAAGTATCTGATGTCCCAGTCATATTGTTTAAATATAAGACTGAAAGCATAGCCACCGCGTTACTGCAGATGTTTGAAAATATGTACTTTAATAATAGTTTATAAATAAATACCTATTTGTAAAAACGTTAACAAACTTTATTTGGGAAATGGGAATGAGAAAACATAGAAGAAATTAAAAATTGGATTGAAAAAAGCGACCATGGCACCATTTATTTTAGACGTAAAGTTTGTTACAAAGACTATACTGGCAGTTTAGCTGCAGTTAAAAAAACATACCATGTCAAAAAAACATAAAAAAATATGTCTACTATTAAAAAACAACCGTGTTTATCGCAAAAAATGTTTACATCGTCTAGCGAGAAAATTATAAAACAAAATGAAATAAGAATTGCTGGCTTTATAGCCGAACATAATATTTCTATTAACGTATCCGACAATCGTACTGAGTTCATAAAGTCAGTTGTTCAGTCAGGTATAGAACCAATTATAATACATCCAACAAGAACGACAAGAACATACAAAAATGTTTATTTGGAAGTTACTGAATATTCTATATTGAAAGATGAAAAAATAGAAAAGATGGGGAAGAATACTCCAATTTTTAAAGATCTAGGTAAAGCTGTAAATATAGAGGATGTCAAAGTACTTCTTGAGATATTAATATACAAGAATTTAGAGATGGGAGTCAACTTATATCTTGAAAAAAAACAGAAACTAAAAATTAGCATCAGTTGTAACCAGAATCATAAAATCTGTTGCAAAGATGGATGATGAGCTTATTCCCAATATTTTAAATTTTAAAGGAAAAACCAAATGGCTCAATGAAGAAATTTTTAGATTTGATATCTGTAAAAACATTAGCTATAGTAAATTAACTAATTGTGAGAAAGGAACCAAATTCTCAAATGGAAGAAGAGCAACAATTTCAAATTATGATGGATGTTTTTCTAGATGAAAGAAGCATAGAAAGAATTCCTGTTCTCAATTTTTCTTCATTTAGATTTGATTCTATATCAATAGACTCACCTATGACAAATGCTCATGATTGGGAAGGATGGACAAAATATGTTCATTTTAAAGACACAGTTATTGATAGTATTAGTTCAAAAGTGGATGAGAGTGGCGGTTCTAATTTGTTTAACATGTTTCTCATAGAAATGTCTTCTAAATTTATAGTTGTTGTTTCTGCCTTGATATTGTCTGTCGTAAATTTAATCCAAAATAGAGAGTGATGAAAGGAAAATCTAATATATTTCTTGTTGAATTTGCTTTAATTTATCTTGAGAAAACTTCAAAAGAAGTAGAAAGAAGAAATTTCGTGCGGAAGAACAAAATGTACAGCCATTATAAAAAATGTTATTAGGCAAACAAAATTCGAAAATTTTTTTATTGGTAGATGAATCTACATCATCATTCTTCTACAAAAAGTATGGCACTTGCTACGTTGAATATTTATGGACCAATTTTTAACATTAAAAACATGTGTCAATTAATTAAACATTTTTTTTTAATTCGAATAATGTGCTCTACAAACAGAATTTGATAGGTTTTGGGGCAGATGAGGCACATGCTATGATGGGGTAACACAAATTCATTAAAAATTCTATTATCAAATGATATTCCAGATTTATTTGTAATGCAATGCATTTGCCATTCTTTGGCACTATACGCTCGTGAAGTTTTGCCCGACTTGATTGAAAAAATGGTACGGGGTGTATATCAGCAGTTCCAAACATTTGTTAATATAAAACCACATAAATGCTACAACCTAATCAAACTAGATGGTTATCTTTGAGTGCTGCTGTCGATAGAGTTTTAGAACAATACGAAGCCTTAAAGCTTTATTTTGGTATCGAATTATATGACAGTGTCTGGAGCTGATGAAATTCATAATTCCCTTAACGATCCTGAGACAATGTTGTATTTAGAATTTTTACAATTTGTGTTGCCCATTTTTACTAATATGAATGCCAAGCTTCAATCTGAAGCGCAAGATACATTTACTTTGTTCAAAAATGTCATCCGCATTTAAACTTTTACTGAGCTTTTATACATTTTTCGATCAACCAAATCACCGTTCTCGACGATTTTGGTATAGTCTAGAATATGCAATGACGTTTTTAGATATACCTCTGGCTTTTTTGGTCTCATTTTCACCCAATTCAATACAATAAGCTTTTGCTCCAGTGCCATAGAAACTTGTAATTGGAATGCCGGCATATTCATCTTTCATTTTACCGAGAGTAGACAGATTTTTAGGCATTCCGTGAATATTGTCTTCTTTATAATTTGAAGTACCAAACCAACAAATATTATTTTTAATATCATTGTAGATGTTATCTGTCTGAATTTCAATAATTAGAGAATCTGTGTCAGTGTACCTAACAAAGAGATGCCTTCTCTCCATAAGTTTTAAAGTTGTAAAAAAGTCATATGTAATGGTTTTTGAAATATCAAGTATGGAGAATGCTACATATAAAGGTTTATTATAACAAATAGATAAATGTCCCATTTGGACGGCAACTAAATTTTCTGCAAAAAATAGATAAAGATTTAAAATTAGGCATGCTTACAAAACTTTCAGCCCCTTTTCTATGGTGAATGTTTTCCCATAAAAACGATAAAAGTTTAATATCAACCCTTTTGTCTAGTTTTCCATAGTTTTTCCATATATGGAGTTTATGTAAAATTTAAATAGATCCCTTTCAAAGACATTTTTTGATTAATTTCGTAATTTTGTATTTAAGTCTATGTATGGTTTAGCTAGTTGCGAACATTCTAAAATTTTATTAATTTTATTTACCTTTAATCCTTGCATTATACATTGCTTTAAATTTCTATAATGAATTATATATGTTCATTAAAGGTACCCTGTTCAATGTCGAGACATCTCTTTCTAAAATTCATTGTATTCTGTTATCCGATATCAGATTTTCCAGTCCAAATGATTAAAGTTAATACTTTATGCATAGACTGCAATATAGCGGTCGGGAACAACATGTATATAAGAACAGTAGACAATGATCTTCAGATATACAAAGGCCTTGCAAGAGTACATAGAAAAGCTTAAAGAATTAAGAAGAGAAATTGATTTATATTATTTAAAAATATATGTGTTGAAACAGTTGGAAAACTTAAAAATATGATAGTAATGGACAGACAAGCATTCAAATCTGAAAACAATAAATTTATCGTTAAAGAATTGGCAGCTTTTGATGGAGAGAGGACATTTCATTGTTTGTTCAAACCACCATTTCCCTTCCATGTGCTCTCTGTACAGTTACATAGACAAGCATCGTGGCTAACAGAAAATCATCATGGTATTGAGTGGAGAGATGGATTCACGCCACTTCACAAATTCAAAACAATTGTTCAAATTATACCAACCACTGCAATTTACATAAAAAGGAGAAAAAGGGGACTTTATCAGGAAATTTGTTAACATTCCAGTTGTTGAAATCTACACCTAAATGTTAGCATTATCCCGGCCACAAGATGGCGCTACTAGGATTGTCTCTTATAATTATTAACAAGTAAAGGTATTATCGAATGTTTTTCTTCAAGCTATATAGAATCTAAAATTGGGACCGTTATAGTATTTTTATGTAACTGCCGTCAATGACGCCAATTACATCAGGAAAGTTAATTTGATTGAAACTATCTCTAACATTAATAAAAGCATTTCCTGTAGGCCATTCTATAATCATTGGTGCTAAATCAAACAATGCATTGGTTCCTTTCTATAGAGCAAGAGCCCGTGATCGCCAGACCTTCCTCATAGTATAGAAGCTGAAAGTTTCTCTGCGCATGTCCCCAACAGAGGTAGGAACGATCGGCGATTTGGAGTTTGGATCATCGTGGCTTTGGCTGACCTGAGGTAGCAGGTAGCAAAGGTGTATAAAATAAATTTTAAAAAATTATTCTCTATAGTTTTCGTGTTAATAAATCAATAAAAAATAAATCTAAGTTAATGTTTTGGAATTTTATGAACTTTGTTTTTAAAATTTAATTTAATTCAAATTTCGATATTTCATTAAAATGTTATTGCTTATTATGACTATAGGAGAAAAAAATTGTTTCAGTACTAAGAAGTCCAATGAAAAAATAGTTCAATTATATTCATAGCCATCATATACAATATAAAAAAATATGCACCACCTACAACTTGAGGTATTTAAACCTAACAAAGATAGACGCAAAAGTTGGGAAAATCTATTTGCAAAAGCTTACCTGGATTTCATGTAATAACAGGATGTGATTATAATCCTGCATTTTTCAGAAAAGGAAAATTAAAACCTTATAAAATATTTAAAAAAAGAAGAATATCAAAAAGCTTTCTTCAAGTTTGGTGATAGCGAATTATTTGAAAATAATAATGAACAACAAAACAATATTATACATGGATTTATATGTAATGAATACAATGTTGGTGGGATAATTGATGTTGATACTGCTCTGCTTCAAATGTTCATCAACACGTATACGACCTCGGATGTTAACCCTTTGAGGACTACTGGTTATCAGTGAAAACCATATTACTAATATCCACTAATATTTTTCTACCGGTAGTACGTGTTAACCACAGTGTTTAATGTGTTGCCTACAGATCATTGTCCTTGCGCATTGCATCCGTGTTTGTTCGTCTTTAGCGACATTTATGATGCTGCACTGATAGCGTTAAGAGCGTGTTTGAGGTTGCCTATTAGTTTTGAATTTTTTCATAGTTTTTGTTATATTTTTGCACTAAGAATAGCAGGTAAGTGTTCCATAGTGTTCCAGTAAGTAAACATATGCATATTTATTGTCGGTTGTAAAAAATATTCTGTATTTCTCTAAATGAGCTTGACGTGAGCAGATTTTTGTGTGGTTTCCTCCCATGGTGACCACTAGGAATATATACTTTTAAAAAATATTTTTTTTTCCTTAATATTCCTAATATTAATAGATTGTATGAAACTATTTTTAATCCTAAAATTTGACAACAAATGTGGTGGAGTATATTTTGTAATTTAATTCCTTGCATTTCAGATAATATGGCTTGCTGGAAATTGTTTGATATCGAAAATATGGATCCAGGTCGTGTTTTCGTTCTTCTAGACGAAATACCGAGCGATAATGAATCTCTTGTAGAAGATCTAGACGAGGTTATGAATGATGAATTGCCGACGCCTGATGCTTCCAATAATGGTGAAGTTTTTGACATCGAAAATATGGACATAATTATCGAGGATAATCACGTGATTTCCAATAACGACTTACACTGGGACAGCGATGATGATATCCCACTCGCCAGACGACCTGATATATTCCTGTCAGATTACTGGTCTGACGATGTTTCCAACATTATGAAACCAAGTGCTTTCGCAGAAGCAACTGGTCCGGATTTGCCTGATGATATTGAGACACCGACAGACGTATTCTTGCATTTGTTTCCAGAAGATTTGATCACCCACATTACATTCCAAACCAACCTATACGCATTTCAGAGACATGGTGAAGGAAGAAATTTCAAACCAACAACTGCAAAGGAGATTAAAATCTTTTTGGGAGTTAATCTCCTTATGGGTTTGAAAAAACTACCAAGCTTCAAAGATTACTGGTCTTCTCAGGAAGAAATGAGAGATCCTTTTATTAGTTCCGTTATTAGTAGAGATAGATTTGCTTGGTTGCTGAGTAATATTCACCTTAATGATAACGCAGTTCAACCACAAAAAGGTGAACAAAACTACGACAAGCTATATAAGGTAAGACCTCTACTCTCTAAGCTTCAAGAAACATTTATGTCGTCCATGAAGCCTAGCGAGTTTCAATCCGTGGACGAGAGCATGATAAGATTCAAAGGGCGTAGTAGCTTCCGCCAATACATGCCAATGAAACCTATCAAACGAGGCTACAAAGTTTGGGTTCGAGCGGATTCAACAGGATACAAGTGCGAATTCCAAATTTATACTGGCAAGGCTGATCAAGTAACAGAAAAAATTTTGGGCCATAGAGTTGTCATGGATCTCACTCGAAAATTGGTAGATAAAAATCACAAGGTGTTTTTCGATAATTACTTTAATTCTGTCCAACTTCAGCGAAAGTTATAATCTGATAAAATACATTCTTGTGGAACTATTCGAAAAGGGCGTAAACACTTCCCCGAACTCAAAACAGACAAAGCCATGAAACGTGGAGAGGCTGATTGGCGTGTTTCAAACGATGGAATAGCTGCCCTCAAATGGATGGACCGCCGAAGTGTCCTACTTCTAGGGAACTACCATGATCCCTCAATTATGGAGACTACTTCCAGAAAAAAGAAAAATGGTTGTGCGGAAGAGATACCGTGTCCAAGGATGATTCGGGATTATAATACTCATATGGGGTATGTTGACCGTTTTGACATGATGAAAAGCCATTATGAAGTTGACAGAAAGGCTCATAAATGGTGGCATCTGATTCTTTTTTACTTTCTTGATGCCACCATAGTTAATGCCTTTATTCTCTTCCAATTGCAAAGATGTAATTGCAAAACCCTTACACTAAAACAATTTAGAATGTCTGTGTTGCGAGGACTTATAGGTATTTTTGAACCTGCCAAGTCCGGAAGACCTTCTTTAGAACGACCTCCAAGTAATTTCAAAAAGGTTGTTCCATACGAAGTACGTTATGGAAAAGCTCTTCATATGCAGAAAAGATCAACCTCAGTCCGGTGTGCTAAATGTAGTACCCTCAAACATGTTCATAGAACGATTTGGAAATGTACGACCTGTCAAGTGGGGCTATGCCTAAATAAAGACAGGAACTGTTTTGCCCTGTTTCACATAAAATAAAAGAATCATTTTGCGTCATTTGTTTTTTCATTTTTCAAGTTGCAATTTTGCAAAGTAAACTTGATACCTGTATTATTCAGTTCCTAGTGGTTAGCACTAGTAACCAGGTCCTGCAGGAAAATTCTGTATATTTTTTGTTTATTTAAGTGATATTTCAACTTATGGTTATGTTAATAAACACATTTCTATTCAAAAATTCCCATTATTTTTTACTTCACAATTTTCGAATTAATTCCGGCCTCAAAAGGTTAACGAAGCTTTTGACCGTAAGAAATTGCGAAATATCGAATATCGCTCGAAAGCGAGTTGTTACAGCAATGATCACTATGATCACCTATGATCAACTATGATTACCTGAAAAATCTAACCACATATCAACCAGAAAATTCAGGAAAATAACACAGTACCATTTTAGATGATTTGAAGGGGATCAGCTACCAAATTATGTCAGTAATTCACTAAAAACTCTCTCAGGTACTTAATTATTATATCAAATTATTATACATAAAGTATCTATTCATAATTCTATTAACTTGGTTAAATTTTTACGCAAATTGACGGAGAAGGCAATATTGAAAACGATCAAGCCATGGACTGGAGTAGTAGTGATGAAGATAATGAATATATCGACTACAACATGAAAATTATTAAAATCATGGAACATTTATTTAAATCCAGTAATAAAACCATATTTTTTATTTTGTATACGATGGCTATGAATATTATTCCATTGGATTTCTTAGTACTGAAACAATTATTTTCTCCCGTAGTCATAATAAACAATAAAGTTTTATTATTCACTTGGATTCACTCGGATATATGACGAGTTTATTTCCAAAAAGCAGTTACAAAACAAAACGCAGTTTTTTTCTATGCTTTGCATTTCAAACTGCAGTTAAAAAGCAGTATTTATGTTAATGTGAAGTTTATGTGTAGCAACGTATGTTACTCGATTTTTGTTTTTGAGTAGTTTTGGTGATTTTAAACTATGGAAGGAGTGCTCGTGCGCTCAAGGTTGTCGTGGGCAAAAGGGTGTAAACAAGAGGACTCAGGTCAAAAACATTAGGTATTTATAAAATCAAATTAGAAGTTAAGTACCTGTTACATATGTTGGTAATCCTAAAAGTAGTAGGTATGTTGATAACACTGTAACAAGGAAGTGGTCGTTCAATGGTTCGGGGTTAGAGCACGGTGGTGTCATTGTATTGTACTGATAGCTTAACAGAATAAAGTGTACGTTTAAATTTATATAACATAATAAAGCTCCGTATGAAACATGGTGTCAGGTGTAAATTAACCATAAAGTGGTTATACTAAATTTGGCAATAATAAAAAATAATGTAGAGTATGTTTGGACTGTGGAACATACAAATTGTTTCAATAGGTTAAAGAATGTCATAAGCAATATGCCAAATTAAAGTTGTTTGATTCTAAATTACCGTAGTAGTACAGTCTGATGCTAGTAAAAGCGGTTTAGGTGGTTGTTGTCTTCAACAAGGGCAACCAGTTGCATTTTGTTCACGTAGATTGACTGATTGTGCGACTCATTTTGCACAAATAGAGAAAGAGTATTTAGCAATTTGTTTCTCATTAGCTAAATTTAGAGAGCTATCCATATCTCTCTTATTGGAATTTGAAGTAACGAAAGTGGTTGTATTGATATGTTAGGTAATNAAATGATGCTGCTATGTCATCCTCAGAGGCTACAAATTTCTTTAACATAATTCAGAGAATATATGTATTTTTTTCTGCGTCAACGTTACGGTGGAATATACTTGTGAAGCATGCTACAAATTTAACACTCAAACCATTAAGTAACACTAGATGGGAGAGCAGGATTGATGCCGTGAAGCCTTTTAGATATTATATAGGTGATATTTATGATGCATTGTATAGCATTTAAGATGACCCAGAAGTTGATGCATTAGCAAAAGATGAAGCTTTAAGTCTGATGAATAAAATGAAGGAATTTAAATTTTTGTGCTCTGTGGTAATGTGGTATGACATACTAAATCACATTAATCCCGTTAGCAAATTGATGCAATCCAAAGAGTTTGATTTGTCTTCAGCAATTTATCTACTTGAAAAATCATTAACTTATTTTAAAAATCTTCGTACAGATGAATCCTTCAAAAAATTCAACGTAGATGCTAAAGAACTTGCAACAGAGTTCGACGTGACAGCAAATTTTGAAAAATCTGAACCTAGAGCACGGGCCCGACGTGTGAAACGGCAATTTGATTATGAAAGTTCAGATGAGGCAATTGAAAATCCAGAACAAAAGTTTAAGATAGAGTTCTTTTTCCACACAATTGACGTAGTTTTAAGTTCTCTAAAACATCGATTTACGCAGTTGAAAGAACATAGCGACAATTTCTTATTTTTATATGACATTCACGGCATCAAAGATATGTCGAGAGGTGAACTATTTAAACATTGCCAAGATTTAGAAGCTGTACTCACTGATGGAAATTCTTCTGACATACATGGTATGGAACTTGCCGATGAACTTTCTTCATTATGCACTCTGGTTGAACCGGGAAAATCGCCTTTAGAAGTTCTTAAATTTGTAATTGGATTAGATTTTGCACCAAATGTTGCAATTGCCATAAGAATTTTACTTACATTACCTATAACAGTTGCAAGTGGCGAAAGAAGTTTCTCGAAGCTTAAATGTATAAAAACATACCTACGTTCAACTATGTCTCAAGAGCGACTCAGCGGATTGGCGTTGTTAACTATTGAAAGAGACTTAGGCCAAAAACTAGATTTGCGAGAGTTAGTGTGCGATTTTGCAAGTTTGAAAGCGAGAAAAGAAACATTTGTTTAGTTTATCGTAAGTTGAAAAATTTAAGTTCCTTTGTACCAAAGAATATATTTTTAATTACTGTTACTTATTTTCAAATATTTTTTTTTACAAAATAAATAAAACAAGTGCAAAATGTTCGATTAATGCCTATTGCTATTCTTTGTGGGAAAGGGTGAGGCGAGATCAGTGGTTTGGGGCGGTAAGATGTTGCTTTGCCCAGGGCGCCAAAATATCTCGAGCGGCCCCTGAGATTGACTGATTGTGCGGCTCATTTTGCACAAATAGAGAAAGAGTATTTAGCAGTTTGTTTCTCATTAGCTAAATTTAGAGAGTTATCCATATCTCTCTTATTGGAATTTGAAGTAATGAAAGTGGTTGTATTGATATGTTAGGTAATGATAACCTAACATTTCAATTATCCTACTATTAAACAATTTTATTATAACTATGGATGATTCAAAGACAAGCCAAAAGCCAAATTTTACCCAAAGAGAAATTGAAATACTTAACAAAGTAATACGCAATAACAAATAGTTAACAAAGTTGTGAAACCTAAGTGCAAGTCCTCAAAGATTTGTACGATTTTTAAGTATGGAAACTGCGGGTCCGAGAAAAATATTTTTGGTAACCGTTCCTTCTCAACCCACACGAACCTAGACTTAAAGGTGGTTGTGTAAACACCGTCTTCGGATCGTCCGTGTCACACACAGGTCAGTTGATTGAAATTAATACATCTTTAGATTTACGAAAATAATAGCAACCTATGCGTGCATATTATACTGTTTTTCAGTTGTAATTTTATCAAGGCAGTGTAAAGATTATTGTGGACGAAATAGTGATTTTAATAGTAAGTAATCTCAATTTTTATGACTAAAACAAGTGTGGTTCTCGCGTAATTGTTTATGTAGTATTATTATAATTTACCATTCCCAACAGATGTATATATAAAACCATCTGGTTATCCTAGATGTAAACAAATGTAATTTCGAATAGCGGCCATTTTAAAATTATTTATGGCGCTGTGAGACACATGACCGTATGAGCTGCTTATTTTTATTTCTAGATGGTACGTAAGGTAAAAGGGCCATTAGTTGACACCGTTCCAATAGTCAACACTCAATACAAAATAACCCATTGTTAGGCAACTGTGAATAGCAGCTTTGTATAGTTTACAATGTACACAAATGAAACTAGACACTACTATAGACATCTATTTACATAGTTCAGAATCATTCACTACATTACTCATTTCAAAATGGTGGCATATGTTGATCAGGTGTAGATATTTCTTATTGAAAATCTTAAGAAAGTTAATTTTACTAACACTGTAAATAGTGTATTTCCTAATATTTCGGTCTGGCTGAACAGGTGCTTAAATATACAGGTAAGACAATAGACTTTCATTAGCAAACCGATTTTTGCATGCAGGCACTTTTTTTAAGGATGTCACCTATTGGATCGATTTAACATTACACTAATGTTAAACCATTCCGTGACATGGGTGACAATACCATTGGTCCCGAGGCAGTTGGTATAAATTTTAGGGTTATTGCATTTAATTGCCGCTTCCAAAAAACGTATTCCAATGAAAGAAAAACACTCACGGAGTGATCAAGACCAATAGTTGGCCTGTCAACTATTAGTTCCGATATGTCAACTATTGACTCTTTGTAGGTTTCACGCATAATGACAACGCCAAGTCGAAAAATATTGTGCTACTCGAAGGAACAAATGGAGGAAAATATCCAAGAGGAGTCACAGTTGCAACTGCAGCTAAAAAAAAAATGTCCCTAGGATTACCTTGCCATACAAAGTGCGAGGCCAAACTCCTCGAGAAATAAAATTGGGAAGGGATTGTCCTCACAAAAGCCAAGCAAAAGCTGCTAGCTTCGTGGGCAGTTAGTGTGTCCAGATTAGGTTTTCCAATTGGAAAAGACCAGCTTTTAGATTGCGTCCAGCACCTAATGGTTGACTTAAAAAGAGAAAACCCACTTACTAACAATCGTCCAGGCAGGAGTTGGTACAAAAGTTTTTAAAAAAGATATCGGCAGATATGTAACAGAACTCCACAAGACCTCTACAAGAGCAGCAGGTACAGAAAGTAAATTAAAACCTTAATTCCCCATAAAAATGCAAAAAATCCAAACTGGTCATACAACCTACCTACAACCTAAATGGCCTAACACGAACTGTCAATCCTGAAAAAGATCTAATAATTCGAATACCTCGGTAATTTTCCTGTCCGATATACTGCCTCCATAAATATCTGATACAAATGTTGCTTCTCCATTTTCAGAACATCCAACGAGCACTTTAAAGGTATTTTTTCCATTGTATGTGGACTAATAGCTAGCATCAAGGATGTTCCTACCAGTACAATTGTACTGAATCAGTACAATCGTCTGAAAAACAGTACGTCAGTACTACATCGCCAGTTTTTACCATATTTCAGTACATTCGTATATTTCAGATAAGATAACCACAGACACAAAAAGATATAAGAAATATTCTCTAAGTCTGTGGTCTTAGAGCACAGAATAGGAAACTACTTCTAACTGGCGCGAGTTTGTGGTACTCGTCTATGGCATAGTTTTGTGTATTTTGACATGACGTGTTCTGTGCTGCGACTGATTGTTTTGTGTTGAACGTTGAACAGTTTTTTTGCGATATTCTGTTAATGTTTAATTGTCTTGATATGGACAGGTAACTAAACATGCCATTTTATTTTTATTGCCTTGTCAACTATAGAATATAAATCTTTAGGTGGTTAATCAAACTTTCAAATAATAAATCTTGTGATTTGGAATCGGAAATTGCTCTAGAAAGACTAGAGTCTGCCCATAGTCATGATAGTCAAAGAAAATTACATGAAAAAGGAAATAGTGAGGAACTAGAACATATTGAAGAATCTAAAAACCAGGGGGAAAGTTGTGATGAAAATGAATGTAATAACAATGAAACTGAAGAAAGTGCAACTCCTCGTAAAAAGAGAAAACCATTTACACCGAAATTAATCCCTTCAAACGTCAATAAAGAGTTTTTATGGATTGATGATAAACAAAGTATTCCATTTTGCAAAATATGTCACACTAAAATAAGTGGAGGAAAGTTTCACTTAAAACGCCATGAGAAATCTGCAAGTCATATGAAACGTATTAATGCAGCAAAACAGACCCCAGAAGTAGAAAAGTTGTTAATTGAAAGTAGTAAATCATCATCATTAATAAAAAGAGCCGAACTTAAATTGGTTGCATATATCTGTGACCAAAATTTGCCTTTCTTATTAATGGATACGTTGCCTTTAATTAGTAAAAATGTATTTCCGGATTTTGATATCTGTAGGAAATTAGAAATTAAGAGAAAAAAAGCTACTAAGCTAGTAGTAAGTGTTTTGGCCCTGTTTTTTCAAAAGGAACTCTTTGCAAATTTGAAGTCCGCGAAGATATAAGTATACAAAAATGCCTTACAATAATTGTAAGATTCTGGAAAGAAAACAAAGTGGTTGATAAAATTTTGGATTTAGTTGAAATAAAAAATGCTTGTGCAGAAGAAATTTTTTTGTCAGTAAAAAAAATACTAGATGAAAATGTTATACCTTACAATAACATTATTGCTTTTTCATCAGATAATGCCTGCACAATGATGGGAGTGTCTTTCGTGGTGTTCAAGCAAAATTCAAAGAAATTATACGGAATATATATGTTCAAGGATGTTTATGCCATTCTTTACATTTGTGTTCTTCAGCTGCTACTAACAAATTGCCAGATGTAGTAGAACAGTTCGTTAGAGACATTTATTCATATTTTGCACATAGCAGCAAAAGATTATCAGAATTGGCCGAGTGGCAGGTTTTTGCTAATGAAAAGCCACATAAGATGCTATACCCAAGCCTAACCCGATGGCTGTCGCTAAAGGTAAGCCGTTAAACAATGTCTACATGTTTATGTGATATAAAAATATTTTCGTTATTTAAGGCTGTAGTTGATAGAACCTTGGAGCACTGGAACTCACTAACTCTGTTTTTCCAACGAACTTCGATAGAGGATCATCTTCCTACTGCAAAAACTATATTAAACGCTTTAAGAAATCCTCTTTACAAAATGTACCTTATGTTTTTAGCATACGTGTTGGAATTAATTGTCAAAGTGAATGTAGAATTTCCAATTTTGTTGGGTCGGATATCAGGTTTATATAGTGATTTTAAAAAATTTTATTAAACGTAATGTAATTAGTTTGAATTCAGATTATTTGGATGCCATAAATGTAAATAATCCACACAAATTTGTTGATTTAAGTCATATGTATTGTGGTGCTAGATCCGATGCATTTATCGAAGAGGTGTTAGAAAAATCCTTACTCACTCAAAGAGAAGTAGATGATTTTAGGAAACATGTATTGGCCTTCTATATCGAGTTATGTATGCAAATAAAAAAGCGATTTGAATTTAATAGTAAATATTTAAAATTTGCTGGAAATTTTGCACCCTCCATAGTAAAGTCTAAGAAAATTAGATCAATTGCAAATTTTATTAATTTATTTCCACAAATTAACTGTGATATAGAGACAATTAATATCGAGTGGCAATTATTGGCTGAACAGGACTTAGCTAATTTTAGTAACGATGTCCTTCAATTTTGGAATTCTGTGGAAAAATTAAAAGATGGTTTAAATAATCCAATGTTCCCCAATCTGATGCAGATAGTTATCATTATATTGATTCTACCCCATTCTTCAGCTAACGCGGAAAGGGGATTTTCGCAATTTGCATTAAATAAAACGAAGACAAGAAATAGATTAAATATAAAAACGTGTGCTGCAATATTAATAATTCAAAGTAAGTTAAAAGAATATAACAGAGGTGCTGTGGACTGGGAGCCTCCACAAGATATTTACAAATATCAAAATGCTTCAGTAGAAGCTACAACTATTGATTAATAAAATGTATGTTTATTATAAATAAAATTATATGGTTATAAGTGGTTTAATTTTATGAAATATCTGAAACATGAGAATTTTGTTTTTTACATATTTTAACATTTAGGATACTGATTGTACCACATTTTGTCAGATCTCCTCCGTGGTGAGTCTGTCTGTGAAGACGGAAGTGTCATGCACAAAGCGGTTATGGTTATGTATCGCGTTTTCTTTAAAATAGGAATCAGATTTGACGTTTTATTATCATTTTACGTGTTAAGTTTTTAAAAATTTATATTTCCCGCGTCAGTACAATAATTTAGGTCCAAATCAGTACGTTGGCATCACTGGTTTCAGTACAAAAAAATATATTCCAGGAACAACACTGGCTAGCATGTATGCTTGTACTTACCCATACTAGTAATAGTATAATCTTTGTGTACTGGGTGGGTTTCTTGCTGGATTTAATAATTGTTATTAACCATTTCTTTCACATAATGCATTATTTTTTATACAATTTAAAACACAATATCAAAAAATAAATACCAAGTATTTGTGAGGTTAAATTTGATACCTAACATTGATCGCAGGGCCCTTTACATGTAAATGCTCTATCATTAACAACAAAGTGAATCGTTTTCTGGGCCAGACTTTCATACCCCAAGCCTTCCATTGAAAATGGGTAATTTGAAAAAGAGTATATCTATCGAAAGAGGTACCGTACTGCGATCCGGAAATTTAAAGCGCAGTAGAGCCCTGCTATCATTTTTGCACTTGATGAATATGGAGTCGAAAATTAGAATTTCATCAAATGCATTGTCAACACTGTGTCGTCGAAAAATAAATGCTTCTCGGTTGTTAAAGATTACATATGACTTAGTTAAACGAAGTAAGTATTTAGATAACTATTGCTAAGCCTGAATTATTAAAAAACAAAAAAAATTCTTTATGCACACGTTTAGCGATTATTTAATAAAAGACGATTAGAGGAGGCAGCGGAAATGAAAATGAGTAACCACATTTCCAGAACCCCCTGGCAAGACCAAAACAGTCACGAAATAAACTGCCTGCGGTTGAAATTGAATGCAAAAGAGATGGAAAAGTCCTGGGTTATGTTAATTCTGCAGTTAAAGAATCAATGGACTTGTTAATACGCCACAGGGACGAATGTCATATATTTCAGAAATAAGTATATTTTCGCGAGATCTAACCAATCTCTATGACATGACAGTCTTAACAAAATTTGTGATGAAATTTATTAGAAAATCCAGGTCCGATAATAGGAACAAAGTTACGAAAATACGTAGCCACAGTGTGTCAGTGTTTAATATGACGGAAATTCAGTGTGATTGGCTAGCTCGTCCTTTAGGCCACGACATAAGAGTGCATCGAGATTTTTACAGAATGCATGAAAGTGCAATAGAATTGACTAAAATAAGTAGATTGTTATTAACAGTAGACGAAGACGAACTTGCAGGAAAAATCTAAAAGTGCCTAAAATGACATACTCTGATAAAACGACACTGTTAACTTCACCTGAAGTTTTCGATAGAAAAGTCTAGTGGTCAATAGTTACACTCTAATATACCTCTCTAGCTTCATAGCTATAGGCCCGGTACATATCGATGGTATAGGGTTAGGGTACAAAGGTGCTAAGTACCAATTTTGGGCAAAACGTGTTATTTGGCACATATAAACCGCCGAAGTCATTATTATCTTGTAAAAACATAAGCTAAGTGAAAACTGTATATATTATCTTCGTAGCGCCATCTTTCAAAAGGAATAAGTATCTCTTATATATAGGTTTCTACAACTTATGTGTCAAGTGTACTTAGAACATTATTTTGGACTACTAATTTCAACCACAATTTTATGCAGGACAGATAGATCTCTTTAAAATAATAGGAGTTTGCCTTATAAACATAGGTCTGGAACGGCCTCGTTTTAGAGATACATGGTGTTGAAGTTGTTAAAAAAATATATTTTTTGTTTATATCTCAGGAATCTATTAACCGATCTCAATAAAATTTGGTACAAATAATGTTCGATAGTAGGCCTTGCATTCCCTAAAATATGTGCTCTAAAGATTTAACCAATGGTGTACAACTGGACAAGGGTCACCCCTTTTTATAAAACCAAAAAAAAAACACACCAGGAACACTGCCTCACAAGTGATGTGGAAAGAATTTTGTTGATGTGCTTACAAATTGCACTAACTTTTAAGCATAAACATAAATATTTTTGTAATATTATGATTTGAAGTGTCTGCCACAAGGGGATTGTATTTGTATGAATAACTTGAAAATGGTTAACCTTAGGGAAAAAATTCAAGTTCACCTTTTTTACGTATTTAGTGCAATAGAATATAAATCCGTTATAATAACTTAAAAAAAATACAGCGGCGTAGGTTTTTTTTTATAAAAAGGGGGTGACCCTTGTCCAGTTGTACACCATTAGTTAAATCTTTAGATCTCATATTTTAGGGAATGCAAGGCCTACTATCGTACATTATTTGTACCAAATTTTATTGAAATCGGTCGATGGATTCCGGAGATATAAACAAAAAATATATATTTTTTAACAAATTCAACACCCTGTATCTCTAAAACGAGGCCGTTCCAGACCTATGTTTATAAGGCAAACACCTACTATTTTAAAAAGATCTATCTGCTCTCGAAGTTTCCTGCATAAAATTCGGACCACCCTGTATACTTCGCATATATCTTTCCCACGGAGAGAAAACAATTGTAAACGACGACACTGTATAAAGTTTAAATTCAATCAGCTCGCCGCTTGGCGGCTCGCAAAGAAACGATACAATAGAAAAATATTATAAACCCCTTATTCTATATAAATCAATTATAATAGCGAACAAATCCATATAAAATAATTTCATAATTATATTTGCCTAGAAAAATACATTAAAATTACATTACTTAAATTATCCCTTAATTAGATTGCAATAAAACTGTCGTACCGTAGGTAAAACAATGCGACATTAGCAAGAGGCCGAAGAAAATTCCAGAAAGTATTTATATCCCATTTCACAGGTACAATAATTTAAGAAGGGTATAAAAGAGATTAACAACCCGAAAGAATTATCATTAACGATTAAATAGTGCGTGCGAAACGTATACCTGGCGAAGTTGGCGTTTGGGTAGCTATGTCAAGTAAGAGGAACAATCGGACCATATTTCTTCCGTGAAAATGTAACTGGGCAGGTATATCGGCAGCAAATATTGTTACCATTTTTTGAGGAACTTCACGACGATGAAATCCATCATGGATACTTTCAGCAAGATGGCGCAACAGCTCACACCTCTAACGGGACTTTTAGAGTTGATTTGAGAGTATTATGATGATCGAATAATTAGTCGAGATAGATGGCCACCACGTTCTCCTGACCTTACACCCCTAGACTATTATTTGTTTTTTTTTTTAATTCAGTATTTGCTCAAGGATACACACGATTGAAGAACTTCAAGAGGCAATTACAAACGAAATTAGGAGTATTACACAAAATGTTTTACAGAATGTATTTAATAATATGAAAAGAAGAATTAATACCTGCTTGAACAACAATTGACATCATATTGAACATTTATTGTAAAAATATAGATATTTTTTTAGTTATCCATATGGATTTTCTGTAATTTTAAGATAAAATATTCAATAAAATGTGAAAAAATCCCAATTACTCTGTTATTACATCCTGCATGTAACTGTTGTTAGTGCTTCCCACTTAAAATTAAGTCAAAACTTTTAAAAAATAAAATCGCTGCACACTCAAAGCCGTTATTCAAAATTAGCTACATCAAACTTTGATTTAAACGTTTTTCTAATTATAAATGAGATATGAATTTTGGAAAAGTTAGGCTAAACCTACATCATCTGATTCTGTCATCCTCTTTAGTAATAATTTATATTACTAAATTATTTGACGTTTGAAGGTAATTATTTGTTTACCATTAAAATCCCACAACCTGCGCTCTTGATTCTAGTACTGGTATCAAAAACTGGTATGCCGCACATCAAAAATCAGTATGAGGCGGCACGGTCAATCATTCTCGATCACCCAGTATATGAACATGTGTAAAATGACATAGATGCCTTGGAATTACTTAAATTTTTTTACATGACACTGTAATTGTTTTTTGTGTTTATTTCGATTTTGAATAAACTCATTATAATAAAACAAAATTTTTATAAATTATGTATATTTGAAAAATTACAATATTTTAGGAAGGTATGTCATTTTAAGCATTACTCCTTTACAATTGCAAGGTAAGGCTGCCGCAGTTATGTTTATAACATGTGTTCTTGTTGCATATTGTTACCTAATTCAATTACCGACTGTTAAATAAAAGAAATTAATGCTCAAGAGCAACAATCATAAAGCTACAGATAGATATGGTACTATGTAACAAGAAAGCATACTATTTTTGAACAATTGCTATCAAGTTTTTAATCATTAAGAGAAATATTAACGTAGTAGGTGGAAGTCACGAACGATTTTGACAGCTAAACATTGTTGTTTCCACAATCTATGACGTTTGTAATAGTTTTAATTGAATATTTCAGATAATTAACGAATAGCAGAAAATGCCGAGACATAATAATTTCTCTAATGCAGAAATGCGAGATATGGTTACTATTTACTGCCAGCACTATTTCAAAGGACGTGCTGCGAAACGGGAATATTTCAGAAGATATCCAAACAGGCTGCAACATAATCACCATACATTTCAAAATCTATTTAGGAATTTAGGCGAAAGTGGTTAATTTCGTCCTAAACGTGATAATTTAGACCAACCGAGAATCATTACGCCTGATCAAGATGATGAAATAATGGTTCGCGTTGCAGATGATCAAGTTAGTACACTTAGATTTTAGGAATCACTAAAACTTCGGTTTTAAAAAGACTACGCCTCGATAAATATCACCCCACCATTTTCCGCCTGTACAAAATTTATTGCCAGCAGATCTACCATTAAGATACCAATTTGCAAGTGATATCCGAAACAGGCAAAATCTTGACCCCACCTTTAATAGAATATTATTTACGGACGAGGTAACGTTTATCCGCCGTGGTATTTTTAATTTAAGGAATAATCTGGAAAATTGAAAATCCTCATGTTAAAAAAGGAAGACATTTTCAATACGAATTCAAAATAAACTTATGGTGTGGGATCATTGGTGACAATTTTTTAGGGGCATACGAGTTCCCGCATACCTACTTTGAATGGTGAGAACTACTTACATTTTTTACAAAATGACTTCAATGATCTTTTGAAAGAATTGCTACTAAATTTAAGGCAAAATATGTGGATTATGCACAATGGTGCACGGCAACAGTATACGAGAGAATCCAGAACATACCAATTTTCCTAAAGACTGGATTGCTCGTGGTAGTTATTTCCCTTGGCCAGTACGTGCCCAGACTTTAATCCGCTTGATTTGAAATAATTAAACTTGTAAAGTTAGTTAGCTTAGCTTTTTCTATTCTTAATTTGTGTAAAACGTATTGCATTTCTAACTATGATTAGACCTATAATTTAACTTAATTTTTAACATTTTAAAAAAATTTTAAATTTTTGATGAACTACTATTACGTTAATATTCATCTGCTGCTGTAAAAACATGATAAGCGTATAAATAAGAATTATGCAGCCGATTTTTAAAATTCGATTATCGAAAATCGTCAAATTTAGAGGTTTGCTGGGTAAAAATTTTAGCGAACATTTATGCACACATGTGGCTTATGTGCCGCCCTCTAAAAAATACATTGAAGTAGATACCCAGTTAAAATTTTTTGTGTAAATGTTCAAAAAGGTTCAAGTTATTGCAAAAAATAAATTTTGAAATTTCACATTTAACACCCTGTAACTTTCTTATTATCAATATTTTATTAAGGCAAGTTGGCTCAAATCGCAATTTATTTAAGTCACAAATCTACCATACTTCTATGTACAATTACTTAGAAAATAATAATTTGATCGGCGATTTTAGCTTGAAAATTAATAGTTTCACAAAATTATGCAACATGCACCAATTTTTATAGAAATATATTAAATATTTCAGGCATATTAAATACAAAACATTTTGTCAGGTACCTACTGATACGAATATTAAAAAATGTAGGCGAATAAGTCAAGTAAGAGTAAAAACTCAAATTTAAAAGGTTTTATTCGCGCTAAACGCAAAGACGCTATCAGTCGACTTTTAGTTAAATTTTTAATCTCGCACCGAAAGAGAGAACACTGTGAACGAGCGACCCGAACTTCTATCCAAATGTTTAATAGAATCAACCGATGTATAAGTTTTACCCATAACGGGCATATTAAGTGGTTAATTACTATTGAGATGTAAATTTAATATAGTGGGTGTAGCATGAATCTTCGTTTTACACCGTTTTTACGTCCTTGCAATAAGGATTCTGTGCAGCAGGTTTGTAGAAATTAGTATATTTTGTTTTTGCTTATATAAGTTTTCTCTCTCATGCAGGCGTTTTTTTTTGACTTGGGAGTTTTAACGGGAGTTTGGGCATCTATCGCTACCGTTTTTCGTCATGGATTTACCTTTTTGCAAATCTCTTCTGCAACGAATTGAATATAACGATTTATTTTAAAAGTTGTTTGTCTCTCTAAATGAATTTACTGAAATTTGATTGTCCTATTTAATCGTTTTCTTGTCATAATATAGCAAGTAATACTTGCACAAGTTGGGATCTAATAGATCTTAAACTTTTGTTCCCTAATGATAATTATTAATTAACTACAAGTCCTTTTTTTACTTTATATGTTCGTGGACTCGGATTGAGCGTTCGTTTTGTTTTTCTACGCATTCCCAGTCTACCCAATTCTTGCAAGAGCTAGGCTTTACTTTTTTACTATTTTTTTGCATTATTTAAAATTAGGTTTAAACAAATTGCTGTCTCCTGATTGATATTCTATTCTAATTAAACAGATTTTCGGTATTACATACAATTTAATTATTATTTTTTCTCCTCTCTATTTAGTTTCGGGAAATAATTTTTAGTAATTTTATAACTTCCCATTGCTTAAAAAAAGAAATAATATTTATTATAACTTAAACATACAAAAAAATTACTTCGCGATCTTAAAAAAAGAACAGAGATACATGAAACTACTTCAACGCCCACAAGCAGCCGCTTTTTAACCCAGTCATTATAGACATGAAAGAGCCTGTTTCGGGAAAAAAATACTAATAGAAGTTTCTCTGCGGAATATTGTTCGGAAACCTGTTATAAATAAAATATAAAAAAATCAACTCGAGGCTAGTTGGGAAACTTTGTTTTAACAGTTGTCAAAGTTATGGAAAAGTGGTTTTTTGACTCACGTAAAAAAGCTATTATTCATAGCGAAAAAAAGTTTATACAAAAAAGGTAGGTATTAAATAAGCCTATAAAATGAAAAAAGTCCGATTAAATTCCGATAATTTGTTTATGCACAAGAGCTCAAAAATGGTCGAAAATTGCCGTTTTTTTCAATTGCTAATAATTAATGCAATTTTCATCGCAGACACTTGTAATTCAGGATTTTTGAGGCTTTTTACACCCTTAATAAGTGGTAAAAATTTCAGCTCGAAAGCTTCATTGGTTTGGCGTTGGCGGAATTTGTTATCTAAGAAGATGCTATTTTCAATTCATTTTTCCCAAGCTCACAGGCGTTGTAGGGTTTTGATCATTAGTTGTTTTTGTACCTAAATAGTTGTATTGACATAGGCATTTACTGAGAATTTAGTTTTTCAAATTTAATTTGTTTAAAATTGACTGAAAAAATGTTAATATTTATTAAATTGTTAAGATAGGTAATTATTATAAAATAAAATAGTAACCTCTTTACTTTAGTTTTCTTCGAATTTAAAAAAAAAATCGTTGTTGTAAGTTGATTAGAAGCTGAGATAATTTTTTTTATTTATTTAATCGCAGTGACCTTAATTATTAATATTAAGAGCCGAAATTTGGAGAGAGTATACATTAAGAGCTATATTTTCATGTCCTACATTAACATTAAGGTGAATTCAACTATTTAATTTCGAAAAAGAAGATAGCGGCGATGCGTTCTATTACTTGGTCTAGCGAACGAGTGGGGAAGGCGAGGCTTAGCATGCGCGCTTAACGATGTAATAAATATTAACATTTTTTCAGTCATTTTTAAACAAATTAAATTTGAAAAATTAAATTATCAGTAAATGCATATGTCAATACAACTATTTAGGTACAAAAACAACTAATGATCGAAACCCTACAACGCCTGTGAGCTTGGGAAAAATGAATTGAAAATAGCATCTTCTTAGATAATAAATTCCGCCAACGCCAAGCTAATGAAGCTTTTGGGCTGAAATTTTTTCTACTTATTAAGGGTGCAAAAAGCCTCAAAAATCTTAAATTACAAGTGTCTGCGATGAAAGTTGGATAAATTATTAGCAATTGAAAAAAGGGGACAATTTCGGCCATTTTTGAGGTCTTGCGCATAAACAAATTATCGGAATTTAATCGGACTTGTTTTATTTTACAGATTTATTTAATACCTACCTTTTTCTGTATAAACCTTTTTTCTCTATGAATAACAGTTTTTTTACGCGAGTCAAGTAAATGTAACGCTACCTAAAGGTGTAAAAGTAACCCGATTTATTTTATAACAAAAAATTGAATAGTAATCTACAACTATAAAAGAAATGAAATTTTAGCATACGTTTTTGCGATTTTCTGTTTTTTTTTCTATAAGAAAAATAAATACTAGGTACATATACAGAATAAATGGCTTGTCTACGATACAGATTAATTATATCGGTCTGAGTTGTTAATTGTTTTATCAATTTTTAGTTACAGAATAAGGTTGAATATAAAGTTAAATATAAGGTTAAAGGGGATCCTGTACAAAATACATATTACTAAATTTTGTTGGGACTAAACTCAACCCTTCGACATTTAAAACAATTACCTTTTTCTCATACAATATATAACTAATGATTGAGGTTAGGTATAACTATGAATTTAATTTTAACTCACTTCTTTGTTATTTGGAAAACGATGCATCTGGATTTCTTTTTGCCTTGTGCTGTTGCACCCCGGAACACAACAAACCCTATTTTAAACACAAAGTTTAAATGAATACGACAAAACAGCAAGGCACGAAAGCACCACTAAACTGGGAACAACTGCAAACGTAAACGAAATCACAAAATCCTATAGGATTAATCATCAACGTGCGCCTCTTACGATTTGAACCTGAACTACTGACGGATAAACCGTTATTCTCGTTAAAGATTCCAGGCCGTGATCGATCAGTCATTTTCAGCAGGTGTGTGTGTGTGTGTGTGTGTGTGTGTGTGTGTGTGTGTGTGTGTGTGAGAAAATGTCTCGCTGGGGAGATGAAAAGACATTAAAATTCATTAAAAGTCTTTATCGGAGCTACGAATGCCCGCGGCCACCATTGTACAAAAACAATATAGTAAGAAATAATGCTTTTCAAGATTTAATAACAAACTCTGACTAAAAATTATAAAAACCAAAATTAAAAACTTGAGGCCTGTCTACCACTCTGAAATGAAAAAAATTGACAACTCGAAGCGATCAGACTGTTGTTTTATAAAAAAAAATGTTTTTTTGTATTTCTGTGAGCCGTAATTTGTTTAATTAGGGGTAATCGAGAGGATAAATTAGTTAAATCTAGCTCTAATAGCCACTATCGCGCGGATTCACTCGAGTTACAATAGGCTAGTGGTTAGTTAACATCTTAGAAATCGTGAAAAATACCGATAATTCGAGTTAAGAAGGGATGGTCGAGGGCTCATTCGATTCGGGATGACGTCTAAAAAAATTTGCACAAATATCGCATTCGCACATGAACAATCGCAAAAGTTAAGATTAAAAAAGGGGTTCGATTTTTTTTGCAAATTACTCGAAAAATATAAGCGTTAGCGTCCATTTGAAAAAAAAAAGTTCCTGAAAGAAGAGGAAATTTCGTATAAAAATGTTCCAACTCCGGAATCTCTATCTCCATTATTTATAATTTTAATTTAATGTTGATAGTTGAAAATAGGGCTTTTAACGTCGAAGGCAATGCACGTACGGCGCACGATGTCCGATTCGACCATGCTAAAGAACAAAATCGTAGACTTCCGATAGGAATAAGATAAAAATATGAAAAATATGAGTTTGAAAGGTGATATAATTACCAATGAGAGAAAAATAGTCCCATTAGGTAATAATTATATTCATCCCCCCCCCCCAAAAAAGGGGTCAAAAAATGAATATCCGAACAAAAAACTACATATTACTGGCTATTTAAAAAAAAAATCGGTTTTTATGGACTTTCCTTGTAAATTTTCAACAGAGAAATCCGAATCTGATGTTAAAAATAGTCGAAAAAAAATTGTTGTATCCTCATTTTTAAAATTGAAGGTTGTGTGGTCCTTTTTCTGATAGAATTCCAGTAGTTTCGCTGTTACGGCCAATCTACACGGTTTTTTTACACCTCAAATAATGTAGAACTGATTTTTTTTTTAATCTGCAGGTATAAATTTTGTAAAGTTCGTCTTTTTTGTTTAGGAGATTGGGCTCAAAAGTGCTGTGCGCATGGAGATTAGGTTAGTTTTTCAATTTACAGCGAAATAAATAATAATCTCAGCAATGAAAAGCCCGGAGATTTTTATAGAGGGGTAGTTAGAATAAGTATTTGCAATAGATTATATTAAGTGTAAGCATATAGTATAGACCCGAATATTCCCAAAAATCTGTCTTTGCTTTCAATCTGTGGTTTGTATTCGATTATTCCATGGGTGTGACTTTTTACTTCGCTTCGCTCGAGAAAAAAACGTCATATATGTGAAATAATCTGCTTCCATACCCGTGTTAAAAGTACTAAAGTGTGCGCAAAACTGTTATTTTGCGCATACGATTAAATAAAATATATTTTTCAAATCAGATCTTAATCTTTAATTAGAAAATTAGTTTAAAATTCTTAATTTTTTTTACTTAAAATACTGTTATCCAATTTTATGAGTTGTATTATTTGTCATATCTCAGCATGTCACGAAATAACAAGATAAATATAACTAAAGAATCTAAAAAACGTGGTCGGCTATCGAAAAAAGCGATAAAGAGCATTAATAAAGGCCGAAAAAAGATGAAGATAGGAAATGCTTCTATGAAAACAATACGTATGCGTACAAAAGAGTTGAAAGATCAGTTAAATGTTTTTCAAATGGCTGTGAAAGCGAAAGAAGTTGACTGCAATTATTTAGAAAATAAAAAAAACGATAAAGAAAATTTATATACATTCAAATTAATTAGCTTTGGCATTCTTTCTAGAATATGATTATCTGTTAAGAGCTATAAAGCCTTGGTTAGCGACGCAATTGCTAGAAATTGTCCTATTTATCCATGTTATGAATATGTACATGATGCAATGGTTGAATGTCACCCTAAAAATTATAAAATGAGCGAAAGCGAAGTCTTAGTATCTCTGCGGGAAATTTTAAAAAAATCCGCTGAAAAATTATGCGAAAGTGTTGCTGCTAATTGGACAGAAGAGAAATATTTACATAAATTGGAATTAATTGTGACTTTAGATTTTGACAGCTCATCAGCACAATCCGCATCAAAAATACGCTGATTCTAAAAATCAATGCTCTGATCAATTGCAATCGCTGTTTGTTAGTAGTTTTATAATAATTAAACCAAGTATAAATTTAGATGATTGTTCATGGGTGAACCCTTCCTCACAGAGCGTTACATTTTGTCGACCCTTACGTATAGGCTTAAAGAAAGAAGATGAAGCAGCAACGATGTCTGAGCACAATCGCCTTAATAAAGAAATATAAGAGCTTATTCCATATGGTTTTAAGATGCAGAATGGAAAATTTTTCAAAATTAAGTACGATGGAATATTAGATGGAAAATGTTTGAACACGATTGTAAAAAATAGTGCAACTAGTAGATGCCCTGAATGCCTATGAACTAAAATTTTTCTAATTTGAAGGATGAATTTACGCCAAACGAATCTTCTCTTCGGTATGGGTTAGGATTGTTACACTGCGAAATAAAAACGTTTGAGTATTTGCTACATCTTTCGTACTTACCGAAAGGAAATCAAGTCATGGGATGTACGAAAACAATTCAAAGGTTAGTTTGCAATATTAAAATTGGAAGTTTAATCAAATTTTTTTGAGTAAAAAAATAGCATTTTATGCAACATAAGATTTTTCGATACAAGTGCATAAAAGTCCCAGTGAAACGAGAATATTTTTTCATATTTTTATCTTATTCCTATCGGAAGTTCTACGATTTTGTCCATCAGCAATCGAATCGTACACCGTGTGGCGCTGCGCCCGCTACGAATTTTTTTTTGCATTGTTCAACAAATAGGACCATTGTTAATTAACTAAAAATTTTAGAGTTCATGTTAACATTCAATAATTATTATAAAAAATAGATGCTAAAACTATTTCGCTTCGGGAGATAGTTTGACAACTATATTTAACGAGTCCTTATTGCAACATCTTAAATAGTTAAGTATAACTCTTTAGTTATTAATTTTCTTAGCAAGCAAAAAATTAAAAATTACTAAAAAGTGGTTAGAATATTTTTTTAAAGGGAAAATAGGGTTGGCACTGTTTTTATGTTACAAAGTGGCAGTAAAAAACATTAACAATTTTTTTTTAGTACATTTGTTTAAATAATAGATAGATAAATATTTGACCACTGTTTACATACATTTGTACAAATGTGGTATGTCAATTTTCAGTTTAAGTTTGAACTGTAAAACAGTTGATATTATTATAAAAAAAGTACCTACAATGTTATAAATCTATATACAACGTTAAAACAATTTTAACAAAAATCACACAGAATAAAAATTATACAATATGTCTACATACATTCGCACAAATTATACTCTGAACTGTAGAACCATTTCTGCTGTCATAACATATAAGTTAAAAAAACATATAAATCGTATACAGAACTATTAATAAAAGTCAACTTAATATTTAAATTACAATAAAATGAGGGAATACATAAGAGAATGGCAGTATAAAAAGTGCACCTCAGGAGAAAATCATACAAGAAAATTATTTATTAGAAGTTAAGTAATATTGGTATCTTCAAAATTTTCCTTTACAGAGTAAAAAGCTTTATTTGTAATATAACTTTTTTTTTTATTTTTAAATGTTATAAATTGTAACGATCTAGTTATTGGGCTTAGTTTATTATACTTACATATTTAAATTTAGGAATTTTTTTTTGGATTTTATTAATTTAAATTTAGGTCTCAAAAAATTTGCTTTCCTTGTATTGTAACTATGAAGGTCACCTTGTACACTAAAATCTGTCCTATTACTATGTATGTCTAAAAGACCGATAAAAAATAAAGGCAAGGGCATTATACTAAATTTAAAAAAAAAAGGACGACATTGATCGTGGTGATTAGCCATGGCTAAAATACGAATTATTTTCTTTTGTTGACGAAAAACTTTTCCGGACGCACTGGGATTACCCCACAAAACGACAGCATATGAAATGCGTGAATGAAATAAACTAAAATAGATACCACGTAAGATATCACTATTTACGAGCATACTTAGGTAACTGTCTAAATAAAAATATTATACTAGACAACTTTACACAGAGGTTATTTACATGATCTTTCCAAGATAATATTTATATACAAATGCAATAAATTACATATCTTTCAAATAATAATTGTTTCTTAAAAAAGTTGTTTATAATCGTTTTTCTTATTTGATCAAGTAATATATTAAGAATTCTTTTCTTTCTCTAAATTTATTTTTTAGTTTGGTATTCTCCGGACATCAAAGCAGCCTTGCGATTTGTTTACCGAAAACAGCTATAATTTTTAAACTATTAAATTACAGTTATGGATGAAAATTCAGAATAATTTTGTAAAATATTAATTGATCTTTCAAATGAGCTTTTATACGTAATGTCGGTAATATTTGGAGTGGAATATCTATCACTGACCGTTTTTTCATTAATCTTGCGATAATCTACCACAATTCGCCATTTTTTATTGCCAGAAGCATCAAGGTTTTTGGGTACAATCCATATGGGACTGGACCAGGATGAATCTGAAGGTATAATAGTATTATTCTGTAACATTTGATCAATTTGTTTTTGTACATCTTGTTTGTGTATATCAGGGTACCTATATGTTTTCCCATGAACAGGAATTTCCAGTTTTTATTTAATGTTTAACTTGGTTAGAAAATATCAGGGGATCATCGGCGAAATAGAAGATGTCGTGGTAGTCTTTACAAAAGGGAATTAAATGTCGTTTTTCTCCCTTGGATAAATGATATGTTCTTATTAAGTCCGGTATTTGCTCTTTTTTATATTTGTATTTTGTCTTAAAACGTCGCCAAAATTTACTTATACAGGAATAGTTGTCTTTAACCTTCCAGAAGTCACATGCGGACTCTCGCTTCGCAGCCAAATGTTTTTGGTAACAAATAGTATTGCCACGCCCCCTAAGGAGATGTGCTCTTCAGTCTTCCGTCTTCAGTACCTTTCGTTAGTCATACTGTTAGTGCATGTTCAAGTGGGCAGTTCGATTTGTACACTTGTTGAGGAAAGGTTTGTTCCAAGTTCACATTTTATATCGTAACGTGATGGTAACAGCATCGTGAGTGCTTTTGGTGCGCAAGTCATAATTGTGTAGTTCGTATCGGTGTGACTGACTTGGAACGTTTTATGATCGTTCAGTTACTATTAAATTACCTGCGTCACTTGTGAGAAGAAGAAGCTATATTTAAGTTAATTTTACTTTTTTTTTTTTAAATATTACGGTCCAAGATTGCTGAAGAGTTTAATAAAAATGAATATAGCCGTATCTAGTAACGATTGTCTCAATCGATGGAGGGTGATTCTGAGGAATTATACAAAATTTACTGACAATAATAAGAAAACCGGTAAGTATTATTATAATTTTGTTTGTTAACACTAATATAAACCGCGTAATTGAATGATGGCTGTAAATAATTCGAGTTTCAAGAAGAGATGGATAACATTTTCCTTCATAAAAAAATGTAAATCCTGCAATTTTATTGAACACAGTAGATGTTCATCAATCAATACTGGTCCGAAAGGCATTGTTAAAACATTAAAAATTCCTATAACCATATGGCAGTATCTTTTTCCTGAAATTCTGATAAAACTACTGACATCACAGAAATGCAGGCACTAATAGGGCTATTATCCTTGGCTGGGGTTACAAATTTGATTGAAGGGACTCTATACCCGAAATACTTAACATTTTTTTTTACAACACTGTTAAGCAGTACGAATTCACGACGAGAAAGTAATCAGCAAAAGCGATTGGCGAAGTCGTTCGCAGAAGACGCAATCTATGCAGTTTCAAATGGGCGCATAAAAACTGCAAAACACATGACACTTGCAATGGTTCTAAAAAGTATGACAAGTAGCAGAAATGTGGTTAATATTATCAATAGATTCGGTCATTCATAAAAATTCTATAAATTCCTTGATAATTCCAGATTTTTCCATTTTCTCAGATTCGTATACATCCTGTAGTTTATGTTACAACTGTTATGGAAACATTCATCGATCATAAAGATTAAAAAAAAAACAACAGAAATAAGATTTTATAAAGCTATATGAAAGAATCTTCTGTATTCAACAAAATTTTTATTTTCATTGCAAATGTTATTTTGTCCCTCAAAAAAAAATAGAATTTTTATATTAGATACTTTAACAGCTTATTTGCATATACATACAGTGAAAATTGGTTATAACGACGAGTTTTTCAAAGTTGAAAATTGAAAAACGTTGAAATTTGTCACGAATAAAGATACGTGGAGGAGACGGAGATGAGGTAATTAACAATGTCTCGAAAAGGGTGCTTTGTATTGTGACGGGGCTTCATTCTTAATAAGGATTAAATCGAATTTATAAAATTTTTATAGAGTACAATATATCGCAGCGATAAAATTGAAAGCGTCTGCTCAACAACAATAAAATAAAACTACATTCCTATAATGTTTTGTTCTGTAATAGAGAAATGATTAATCTGTTTGTTTGCCCATAATGTGGCAAAATTATACCTGCCACCCCTTCGTCCGGTAATTTACATAATCCGATTTAATTACTTAAGGAATGTGTCTAATCTTTTGGAAAAAGGTTCTAGATATATATTTAATCGGTCTTCACAGGCTTTTTCTAGGAATCGTGCCTCAATGATAAGTTTAGAATCATTGCCATTTCTGTATTTAGGGACCATGTTAAATAATTTTTAAGAATTTTTTAATTAAAAGTACAAAAATAATTAGAATTCGAAATTTTACAAGATAAATATAATTAACTAGCTTTTAGATAGAAAATCTTTCGTAAAAAATATTTTTTTAATAAAAAGTATCCTATGTAACTTCTAATACTTCCAAGAATATGTGTACAAAGTTTCATGATGATCGGTTAAGTAGTTTTCGCGTGAAAGTGTAACAAACTTACATTCACATTTATAATATTAGTAGGGATTGTTGTTTAAATAGATAAATAATAATATCCAATCACCTAGAAACTTATTTTAACTCACATACACAAAAATAAATTTATTAGACAAAATAATACCGAAAGTAATAAAAATGTTATAAAAATAAGAAAAAGTATCGTTGGTTAAATTGACATATCTCGGTTGATTTTAATTGTACAAACTTCTACCAGGTACCATTTTAAAGGTCTTGAAAGTAGCTTTCATGTGAATACGGCATTACATATACCTAAATTAACTCAGAAAAAAGTTATAAGACGAAAATCGTTAAAAAGGGGCAAAAATTGGCCAAAAATTCAAAAAGTACCCAACTTTGATCCAATATATCTCGGTTTCTATTAGTCCTCAGGTACTTTTATAAACGCTTATTTTAAAGGAAAAAACATTAACTTTTTTTTCTGTGAAGCAATGCCTATACTTAACTCCTCTCAGAAAAAAGTTGTGGGCCAAAAACAAAAATAAACCGCATTTTTTCGGTTTTTAACTTGTTTTTGGGCACATTTTTGTTAAAAATAAATTTGACTTCAGAAGGTCTCATTTCCATGGGAAATTCAATTTGCTACAACTTTTCTGTTGACAATTATAGTGAAAAATTGCATAGTTTTCGAGTAATACTCAAAAAACTGAAAATATCACCTTTTTACTTCGTTCTCAAAAACGCACCCCTTTAAAAGGTAACACTCCGCGGTTTTATTATTTTTTAAGGTCAATTGAACATTCAAACAATAAAATTTCTGTTACGTTGTAGTTCCTATCTAAAATACAGAGTCATTAGCATATAGCCATTCATTTCGTATTTCGTACCGGTACCGTGCTTCTTATCGCTACTCCTATCCCTTACTTACACCCCCTTCGCTCCACTTCTAAACAAAACTCGCCTCTGACAGCGCATCGTATATTCAGTATTCACAGGGATAAGAGGTAATTCGCATCTCGTGCCAGCGCAATTTCGTAATTTGAATAATAAATAAAATCTTTTGATTCTTTTAAGTTAAATCGTTGCTGTTTTTTATTTTCTTGGATTGTGAGATTGTGAGTTCTGAGGTTATATTTAAATGATTTTTAAATTGTAGTCTATAATTAAAATATATTAAATATTAGAGGTAAGAATTAAGTAACACATTATGAATAAAACCAGAAGTTTTATTTGGAACCACTTTGAGAAAATTTAGCCTATAAACGTAAAATGTAACTTTTTTTCAACTAAAAGTGGTTCAACGCAAAAAGTGGACCTACAACATTTATGAATGAAGTAATAATATGTATATACAGGGTGGAATGTAAGTATTCGTACGCAGTTTATGACGTCAACGTAATGCAATCTGATCAAACTTTCCTTAGTTCGACTGACATTTAAATTTTAAATCTAACCATCAAAGTGAGCCCAACCCAAATAAACAGAGAAATTTCTGATCATCCTACTGTTGCAATAGAAGAATTTACCCCTACTACTACTACTAAACTACTATACGACGTGTCTCCTTTACCAAAGCTTCTTGTACCATTTAATAAAAGATAAAACGTGGTGCCATCGAACTAACTTCAACTGATAATATAAAGAAATGTGAGGCAGCAAATAGAAATAAAAATAAGAGTGTGCTGCAATGAGAATCAAAAATAAAAAGTAAGCAAAACAATGAAAAAACAAAGTCAAGATGCGGAACTAAAGCAATTGGTAGCAGAAAAACATGGAATGAAAGTGATGATAAGCCATTGGTACAGAATTCAAGTTCGTGACGGATTTTCGGTGCTGCATTGCGGAGGTAAACTGTTTCAACAGTACTTTGTCGACAAATGGATTAAAGTAGAGGCGAATATGTTGTGGCGACTAAAACAGCATCAAATTCAACTTCGGCGAAGGGAACAAGCGCTGCGACGTTACAATCGAATTATTGCTAGAGGGGACACTCCAGTACAATACGTTGACCATGTCTGCGTGCAAGCTTTTACGGCAGCGACCGCCTGGACGCTATGGCGGTGGTAGCCCGGCACGGTAAACCAGATCTTTTCATTACATTCACCTGTAATCCCAGATGTGCAGAAATCTCGTCAAACTTAGAGCATAATCAGAAGTGGGCCGGACCTAGTTGGTCGGTCTTCCACGTTAAGTTATTAGAATTCATGGATGATATAATTCATAAACAGCTGTACGTAATTGTTCTGGATTAAGTATCATTATGTCACAGAATTCCCAAAAAAGGGGCCCTCCCCATGCACACATCATTGTTACTTTCATTGACGATGACAAACTTGAGGATTCGGAGTCCGCAGACAGTGTTATATCCGCGGTGATACCAGACAGAATCGAACAACTTCCGTTGTATCAATGTGTCGGGAATATCAGATACACAGTCCCTGCACTAAAGCAATTGGTAGCAGAGAAACATGGAATGAAAGTGATGATAAGCCATTGATAAAAATGTCTAAAAACGAGACATGTTTTTAAGTGGAATGTTTCAAAAAATATTGAAATACAAAGAAGTGGATGAAGTGTCCAAATTGCTCTAAATGGTTCCATGAAACATGCTTGATGTACGGAAACAGGTGCATTGTGTGTGCAAGAGAAGAATTACATAAAAAAACAAATTACGGTTTAATTATATCCAGCTGCATCTTTCCGTCAAACCTGCGATAACTCAGCCCACAGAGAGGGAGAACTGCCGCATTTCCTTAATTTTTTTTTCTTATTTTGGTATGGCTACAGTTTCATGTTCATTTATAATATGTTTATAATATATGTTAATAAAAATGAAAAATAATGAAATCAGACAATTTTGAAGAAAAGCATGGCATTTCCTCCGTCTATACCATATGGTTTTTTTATCAACTATGAAATAATTGTTTAACTGTATCTCGGAAAGGTCGCGTTTTCGAGATATAAGGAGCTAAATTTGAATTTCTCTCATGTTTCTTTTTAATATCTTTGGAATAAGCCATATTTTGAGGACTCTTCCTGCTAATCATAACTGTTAGTTGATGCGAGAATGTTAGAGATGGGATGAGACTGACTACAACTATTTTAAGGTACCTCCAAGCTAAAATTTGTATTATGTTTGTGCCTCAAAGCGGTCGACTGGGTACCAAATTCGACTGTATCGCAGTTTTCTCACTATTTTTTCTCCCTTGATATTATTTGAATTTCCTAGCCGTTGCTTGCAATTCATTCAAGAGACATTTAAAGAAAACATTAAAAAAGTTCAAATTTGGCGCCTCATATCTCGAAAACGCAACCATTTCGTGATAAAGTAACCAAGATAAAAAATGAAACATCCATACAATAATTTTTGTTCTTTACAGACGATTCGACTAGTGGAAGCAACACCCGCCACGACGATGAAGCTGCGAAGTGCCTCTCCTAAAAATAATTACTCCAGTAATAAGGAACAGAAGTTAGGACTGATTCTAATAAAGAAACCGATTCTACTTCAGTTAGCTCTCAACGGTTTAAAAAGAACATTTCTGGTGCATTGTCGGAAGAAATAAACTTAATGACAAACAATCACCAACACATCACATCCTGATAGCAATGATGCTGTTCCGATACGACAACGCGAACTAGCTTTACGAAGTAATTTGAAAAACAAGTGACGACAGGCGCAACCGAAAAATGTTGTGAAGCGTATCCCGTCACCTATCGGTGTCTAACCAACACCTCTGCAACGAGGTTGGTATACAAACATCCGTCGATGAATTTTCGCAGCGCGAGACGACGCTTTCGACTCCCGCTCACGACAACGAAAATGTCGTACCTGTAGCCGTAGCCGTGCAGCCGCCCAGGCGGAGACACGCAATCCCAAAAAACGTTATCTGGCGCTTACCTCGTATTGCTACAGCGGCAGCTTTGGAAGCACAATGCGCTACGGTACACCATTGTGGTGACTTCGACGAACGCTGTATTTATTGCGGTGCAAAGTTTTTCCAAGGCGAGTAACCGCTTGGGATGTTGTAGAATGGATCGTAAGCAGCGCTTCCTCTGGGCGAGTGTCCCCCTTCGCTTAGAAACCGTTACCCGGGAAACGATCATATATCCGTCGAGTTCAGAAATCAAATCCGATTAATTAACAGTCTGTTTGCCATGGCGCCATTGAAAACTTCTCGACCTAATATCGAAAACGAAGGTCAAGGTCCGTGGTGTTTTTTCGTGTACGGACAAATCTGTCATTTTACGGGAGGTGTACCAGATGCTTAAAACCTCAATAGTCCCAGATTTCAACATATAGTCTTTGGACCCGGACGACGCGCTCGAACATCGACGGGCTTTCTTTCGGGGACATGTACATTCCGATACTTTGGAAACAATCGAAACTACTTTACGAAGCGTAAATAGGTATGTTAAGGTGTATAACATTATAGGAGAAGTATAAAGAGAGAGAGAATAATTTTAATATCAATTTTTTGTGCCAAGATCACAATTTACCCAAAACTTCTAGCGACACGGCGCGCGGCGGCTTTTTTGACGGAATAGAGTTTCGTGTTGATTACGACTTTATTCGCGATCGGATTAGAGACACAATGATCATCACGAATTGAAGAATTTCAACTCATTGACGGATCCCAGGGTGTACCCCTACTTTTTCCTAGAGGCGATGACGGATACAGCGAGAATTTGGCTTACCATAACCATCTCACAAATACGGTTACTCTGAGGGAATTCTATAGGTACAGAATTCCAGTCCGTGACGGATTTTCGGTGCTGCATTGCGGGGGTAAATTGTTTCAACAGTACCAATATGTTGTGGTGACTAAAACAGCATCAAATTAAACCTCGGCGAATGGAACAAGCGCTGCGACGTTAAAATCGAATTAGTGCTAGGGGGAACACTCCAACACAATAAGTTGACCATATCTGCGTGCTACCAGCAAGCTTTTACGGCAGCGACCGCCATAGGCAAAGGCTGGACGCTATGGCGGTGGTAGCCCGGCACGGTAAACCAGATCTTTTCATGGCATTCACCTGTAACCCCAGATGGGTAGAAATCTCGTCAAACTTAGAGCATAATCAGAAGTGGACCGGACCTAGTTGGTCGGTCTTCTACGTTAAGTGTTGTTCTGGATTATCATTACGTCACAGAATTCCAAAAAAGGGGTCTTCCCCATGCACACATCATTGTTACTTTCATTGACGACGACAAACTTGAGGATTCGGGGTCCTTACACAGTGTTATATCGACGGTGATACCAGACAGAATCGAACAACTTCCGTTGTATCAATGTGTCGGGAATATCAGATACACAGTCCCTGCGGTCCTATGAATCAAACGCCATATATGCGGAATAGCAGATGCAGCAAATTCTACCCCATAGGTTATGCCGAGGCTGCACGATGAGGCGGTAACAACCGCCCCATTTATAAAAGACCGCGGGATGGAAAAACAATTTTAACCCCCAATACCCGCCTGGAGATTACAAACTAATATGTAGTGCTGACCGAACCGCCGAGAATTGTTTGGAAGGTTCTTAGATTTAACGCGGCGCGACTAGATTTTTTAAGAATATAAATTAATTTGGTTGTTTTGTCTAGAGAGAGTATTGGTAAAGCGTTCGAAGAGTTTGGAAGTATTAGTAACGCGATTGTAGAGTGAAGTATTGTGCAGTATAGTTATAGTAGTAATTAATTGGTGTATTTAGTTAATAAATAGTTAATTATCAACAAGTGTGTTAATTAATCGAACCCAGGGATTTGTCACCACATAAATTTCGTGACAATAGCTTCGCACTTGCCAAGTACGCTTATCATATAAACTTCGAGGCGGTGGGATCGCTTTTGTCAATAAAGGATCTGTTCAAATATGTATCCAAAGGGTCCGAATCTATCACGTTCTTACAGGATACCGACGACTCGCTCAACTCAAATTGATGAGATTAAAAAATACCTTGAAAGCCGTTGCGTCAGTTCCATGGAAACCACCTGGCGACTGATGGAATTTAGGATGAGTGACAGATTTCAGGCAGTCTTAGTTTTATCTGTTCATTTACCGGGAGAGAATATCTTCCTTTATGATGAGCTAAATGATGATACTGAACACGTCGAACACCGTTTACGTGTACCTTCGAAACTGGAAGCATGGTTCGCGTTGAAACAATGCTCTTCGGAAGCTCGACAGTACAAATATGTTGAGATACCTGAATATCATACCTGCGATGGGAAAGTAGGTCGTTGGATGATTAGGAAACATATTGCTAAAATGATCGGTACTATCGCGGTAGGTCGCTCTGCCGATCAATCAAAGAAATACTTTTTAAGTAGTTTTCTTGCTCATGTACGACGAGCAACGTCTTTTGAAAACTTGCGAACTGGAGACGGGCAAGTATTTGATACTTTCAAAGAAGTTGCGGGCGACGTAATTATTTAAACGATTTAAATAAGTACGAACTTTGTCTCGGCGAAACTATTGTAAGGCGTCGTACTAAGATATTACGCGAGCTATTTGCTTTCATATGTTGCGTGGCCGTCGACGAAAATAAGATAGACATAATTCTAATCGCGGAGTTTTACTTATTCAACAATCTTTTAAATTACACAAAAATAACTTGAAAATGGTTTGTTTACCAAATAACATTGAAAACACATTTTTTGGAAATTAGAAATTAAGTGCACTTATCCAATTTCCAATATCTTAGAGGAAGATTTTGTACTTGACACTAGTGATCAGTGGCGATCAGTGGATGAAGAATTGAAATTGAAAACCAAAAGTGACAGTAAAAATGTCAATAAGGGAATATAGCCCAGTCATTATACACATGAAAGAGCCTGTTTCGGGAAAAAAATACTATTAGAAGTTTCTCTGCGGAATATTGTTCGGAAACCTGTTATAAATAAAATATTAAAAAATCAACTCGAGGCTAGTTGGGAAACTTTGTTTTAACAGTGGTCAAAGTTATGGAAAAGTGGTTTTTTGACTCACGTAAAAAAGCTATTATTCATAGCGAAAAAAAGTTTATACAAAAAAGGTAGGTATTGAATAAGCCTATAAAATGAAAAAAGTCCGATTAAATTCCGATAATTTGTTTATGCACAAGAGCTCAAAAATGGTCGAAA
>NW_019416510.1:499849-500713 GCF_000390285.2 Anoplophora glabripennis
TTTTCAATTCATTTTTCCCAAGCTCACAGGCGTTGTAGGGTTTTGATCATTAGTTGTTTTTGTACCTAAATAGTTGTATTGACATAGACATTTACTGAGAATTTAGTTTTTCAAATTTAATTTGTTTAAAATTGACTGAAAAAATGTTAATATTTATTAAATTGTTAAGATAGGTAATTATTATAAAATAAAATAGTAACCTCTTTACTTTAGTTTTCTTCGAATTTAAAAAAAATCGTTGTTGTAAGTTGATTAGAAACTGAGATAATTTTTTTTATTTATTTAATCGCAGTGACATTAATTATTAATATTAAGAGCCGAAATTTGGAGAGAGCTATATTTTCATGTCCTACATTAACATTAAAGTGAATTCAACTATTTAATTTCGAAAAAGAAGATAGCGGCGATGCGTTCTATTAATTGGTGTAGCGAACGAGTGGGGAAGGCGAGGCTTAGCATGCGCGCTTACCGATGTAATAAATATTAACATTTTTCAAAGTCATTTTTAAACAAATTAAAGGACCCCGCACAAATCTTATGGAAATTGGGTCCCGGTCAAATTCGCTGAATTTTTGATATGTGATAGAGTTCATCATACTGGTCAATTGTCTCAATGGCCACAAAGCTCAAAAATGGATAGTTTGGCCGGTACAGAGCTTTAAAGCTCCGAATATCCTCCACGGATTTATGTATATGCGCAGTGTGTATAGACTTTTGAAATAGCCTATTTCATTTTTTTTATTATCTAGGTTTATATTTTTGAGGTTGCTGAATTCAGATCTGTTGTTAGATTTTCAAAATTGACAGTTGGCAGCTGTCAAATAGCTGTCAATGTGCTATAATAAAGCCAAAAACTTGTTTTTT
>NW_019416510.1:501090-521701 GCF_000390285.2 Anoplophora glabripennis
GCCGTCTTCAACTAACAGGCCATGAAGTTAGAAATCGTGCAACACCGCATGCGCATGGTTGTCCACCGTCCCACATCGGCCATTTTTATTGTTTGTTTACTATGCTAATGAGCCGGTAACCAAACAAATTGCACTGATATTTGCTGATATTATTGATAGTTATTTATTAAAGGGTTAAAAGGTTGTTTCTGTTGTTTCCGTAGAGGATATTTAAATTGTTTGTGATACGTAATTTCCAATATTTCGCCTGTAAACTAGTGATAAAGTGGCAAGAACCAAGTGGTGATTTTGTTGTGCGGGGGTGTTACACTTTGGCGCTTTTCTTGCTTTAGTTTTAAGTTACAGTGGACTATTTTACGGCACAATATTGTGTTTTTTCTTAGTTGTTTAATTCTATGTCGTTATAAGTACTGGAAATTATTTAAAAATATAGTGTGCTTCTGTAGTGTGACAAAATTAGCATTGTTAATCAAATTTCAAATGATAGAAAAATGGTTGCTAAGGTATTTGTAAATCATACTGAATCAACTTTTAAAGACTTAAACTGGATGTTACCTTTTGATTTAAAACTAAGTAGTTGGTCCCAACTAGAAAATGTATTAATAAGATACAAATATCAGGTAAATATCGATCAATCGTTTACCTTTTTAATAGAAAAAAGTGTATACTTTTTGAGTGAAGCTTCTAAAAAACTGGTTTCAGACGGCAGATAGTTTAGACGCGGAGGATGGTACAGAAAGTAGTAATAATATAAATAATATATTGCAAATTTTGATTAATCAAGTAAAATTACTTATTTTAAAAAAAATACGGTATTCATCTGAAACCATAATTATGTCATTTATGTTGTATGCAATTTCTCCAAGTGCATACGATGTAATGAGAGATTATTTAAGTTTGCCAACTAAAAGATCTCTCCAATATCTCTCATCTACCCTTGATGTTGCCCCAAATACTTATCCAAATATCACTGATAATGACAGAAATACTAATAATTACCTGAAATATGTATCTGATTCTTTAACACCCCATGAAAAAATTGTTGTTCTTTTAATTGATGAAATTTATGTTAATAAAAGATTAGACTATAGAGGAACAAATTTAATTGGTGTAGCTTCTAATGGCAATTCATTAGCTACAACTATTTTAGCTTTTATGATATGTTCGGCATCTGGAAAATTTTGCGAAATTGTCAAGTTATTACCAGTACATAATATTATTCGGTACCGAAATGGTACCAGTCACAAAAAATGTTATTTCTTTTAATACAAACATGTGGCTTTACAGTTTTAGATATAATAACAGATAACCATAGAATCAATCGGTCAATTACGATTTTGTCCATAAATTTAAAAATATAATAAATAATTGGCGAAATCTAAAAAATTTAAATAACATTTGTTATCTCAATTTTGACAATTTCAATTAGATTAAACATGGAAAATAATAAAGAAAGAAATCTGATTATAAAAAAAGCATACAAACTCAACCATAAAACAGTTTATCCTAACAACCTCGAAAGGCAAAAATTTTATTTAGCAGACAATATATGTGATTACTCTACTGTTTCTTCTTTAAAAGAAAATGGTTTTCATGACACTGCAAGCTTTTTGGAAATTATAAGACATTGGTGGGATATTGTAAATAACACAAGTGTCATTAAAAGAAATAAGTGGTGTCAACCTATTTCAGGCATAAATGAATTTCGCATTGAATTTTTTAAAAAGTTTATAACATGGTTAGATACTTGGCAAAAACTTAACAACAATGGTCGTCTTACAAATAGGCTTGCCAGATCTCCGGGTTTGACCTGGAGTCTTCGGGTTTTGATGGTACTCTTCGGGCTCCGGGTTAACATGTCATTTCTCCGGGTTAACGCCCTACCCCCGAAATCCATTTCCCCAAGAGTCATATTCCTTTTTTTTAGACATCGATTTGTCTGATTGCAGAACTTTTTTAGGATTAGATATTTTTTTTAAAACTCAAATTCCTCAAAAAAAAATCCAATCCAATCCCAAAATTTTCAAAAAACCTTTTTTTTTAGACATAAATTTCTCCGGGTCAGTCATGAAAAAAATCTGGTAACCCTACTTACAAATGATACCTATTCAGCACTTCGTCATAGTACTTCTGTTTTGTTAGAAATAATTGAGTACCCTTTTGAAATGTTTGCAATATCATACATTACCCTGGTAAATTTACAACTGAAAAATTAGAAAAAAGATTTGGTAAATACAGACTATTAGGTGGTAGCAATTATAATATCACTTGATGAAATAATTAATGCAGAGAAAAAAATTAGACTTAAACATATATTTAGAAAGGCTTCATGAAATAAATTTTCACTTTCTGAAATCCAAAAACATACTGAAAAGTGCTGCAATGAATCTGATCTTGATTGGGACATTCCCAAAAATATTGAGAGCGACAACTTTTCACATATACTGGAAACGGAATATTTAAATGAGTACCAAATAGAAGAATCCGCTCAAATTTACATATCTGGTTATGCTTCATTCAAAATATCTAGAAAACTAAACTGTAATATTTGTATTTCTCTAATTACTGAAAGTAATGGAACTTTTATATAGAAAATGAGTATCTTAATTATTTACAACGCGGTGGTTTAAGTGTTTCTACAGACAAAAACTGTCGTATTTCATATTTGTGCCATCTTTGAAAAAATTATAAATGATTCTATATTTTTAAGACTTTTATTGTCAGTGTATCTGTGGTAAAGAACATAAAAATATTCTTATTATGCTATGCTCTATTTTTCTAATGATTTACTTAACGATTATATCAAAAAGAAAAATAATCAACGTAGTACCGAAAAGGGCGAATCAAAAAATAGGAAAAGGAAACTAAATACTTTCAATAGATAATAAGTACCAAAAACAATTCCAATTACCAGACTGTGACATCAAGAAGTATGTACCTCCTAATTCTTCACCTTTTATTTATTAATTCCTTTCAAAAAACAGCCGAGCCCAATATTATTGTTATGAATAAGATAAAAATGCATCTTATTAAAATAATAATATAGGTAAAATAGACTCTTAGAATCGTAGGATATGAGAGCGTGTACTAATTCGGTTTTTATAACCATAATTTTTTGAAAAAGTATTTATGACAAAAAATTCATCAAAAAAACTCTACCATAAGCTCGCAATTTATGATGAGTGACAGATCTCAGACAGTCTTAGTTTATCTGTTCATTTACCGGGGGAGAATATCTTGTCCCTTACCTGAAAAATGGACTAACCTTTCTTGGAACTATGAAGAAAAACAAGAAAGAGATACCTCCTGAATTCCTACCAAGCAAATCCAGAGAAATAAACTCGAGTCTTTTCGGATTTCAACATGATTTTTGTCTGGTGTCGACTATTCCTAAAAAGAACAAAGCAGTGATTTTTCTATCAACGGCGCATGACACATCTGATATAGATGATATAACCAGCAAGACTATCATAAATTTAGATTACAATGCTACCAAGGGAGGCGTTGATACAGTAGACCAGATGTGCGCCTCTTATTCAACTTCTAGGATAACAAGACGGTGGCCCCTTGCTCTGTTTTTCAGACACCTAGATATTGCTGGAATAAATGCAAATATTATTTTTAAGTTCAATAATGTCGAGAACAGAGACAGAAGACGACAGTTTCTGAAAAATCTTGCCTTAGACCTGATGAAGGAACATCTGAAGGAAAGAGCTGGGATTCTAAGTCTTCCTAAAGATGTACAAGTATTCTTGGAAAAGTATAAGGAGAACCATTCATCTGTTAGAGAGATGTAAAGTTTGGTATTTGTTACATGTGTGGCAAACATAAAAATAATAGAACAAAAATAAAATGTCAAAAATGCGACAGGAATATTTGCAAAAAACACAGCACTATATCAGTTAATGTTTCGCTTGTAACAATGAGCAAATGGAAGTGGATTAGTTTTCTTAAGTAGCTATAATTTGAATTTTTCCATAAATTAAATTAAAAACTAAGTAGTATTTACTATCTATTCTGTATGATATTGTAGTAATTAATGTTAATATAAAGAAATATTGATTTGCGGTGCAAAAGCCGCAACGAGCCCGTTCGTGCAACTCTTAATAGCGCGCCCGCCGAAGGGTTAAACTTAATAGTACAAACTGCTCTATTAGAAATATCACAGGTGCAATCAAAGGTAAAGGCAATCGTCGCATTTTTTAAAGAAGTCCTCTAGCAACTGCAAAATTAAAAGAAAAACAAAAACAAATGGGTTACAAGGAATTAATATTAAAGCAAGACGTTGTAACTAGATGGAATTCCACGTACGAAATGTTTGCTCGAATTCTAGAAATAAAAGAGCCATTAATCACAACGATAGCACTTTTAGAAAATAGTTGATAATGATTGTAAAGCGTTTCAAGGAAATTACAGTGGAAATAAGCGCGGAAGAAAACGTAACAATATCCAAATTATTAGTATTAAGCAAAGCCATGTTACAGCATTATCAAAACCTCCAAAATGACGATCAACCATTAGACAGTAAAAATTTTGCAACAACATTGGTAAGTCAAATACAAAAACGATTTCTAAATATTGAAGATAATTTATTTCTTGCCGAAGCTACATTTTTAGACCCTCATTTTAAAAGACAGGGGTTTTCAAACGACAATACTTATAAAAAAGCCAAAGAATCCGTTGAAAAGCTTTGCACTGGCGTTATACTCCAAGAAGAGGAAAATCAACTTGAAGTAACAGATAATCCAAAAGCAGATACAGTCCAAAAATTTTCTATTTGGAGAGAATATGACAAAAAAAAACAAAGGATCAATTTACGGGTAATAAAAACAGCTGCAAATATTGTAGAAGTCAATCAGTACATTCAAGAGCCACTTTTAAAAACATATGAAAATCCGTTGTTGTGGTGGTACAAAAGGCAATCTATATATCCACGTTTATTTCAGACAATGCAAAAAAGGTTGAGAATTGTAGCCACTTCGGTGCCAGCAGAGCGGGTTTTTTCTAAAGGGGGTCTAACGATTGAAACGCTCAAGATGAAGTGCAAAGGAAGTGTCACATACATTTTAATGCAAGACACTTACACATTTAAATAACTTTTTTAGTAACAAATAGTAGAACTTTTTTTTTAGTTCTGCTATTTGTTATTTGTCGTTTTATTTATTTGTTGTTATTTTGCCACTTAAAGTACTACAATTATTTTATTTTATGATATGCCAAAGACTCAGAGATTTTATTTTAGTTAATTATTGGTTGTGTTGCGTTTGTTTTGTTTTATTTTTGCATTGATATTTATTATTTAATATTTATATTGTTAATTTTATAGTGTAATAAAATGTATTATATACTCTTTTAATTTGGTGGAAAAAAGGATTTATTAGTTTTTTTCACAAAATATCCGGTATCAGTTCATACTGGGATTCGTATCAATTCTAACTACCAACACACACTAACTTGACTGTTAATTAATTGGAATTACATTATTTGCTTAATTTCGAACTTCTCCATTAGACAAATAATATGGTTTAAAATGATTCAAATTGCAAGGAGCTAAGATTCACGCTGTAAATTTCTCAAATTGATAGATTTGATACTCGCTTATCTAGCACCAAAATCTAGTTTTCTGGCAAAAACTGGACCTACAACACTTGTGAATGAAGTAACAATATGTATATACAGGGTGAACCGTAAGTATTAGTACGTAGTTTATGACGTCAACGTAATGCAATCGGATCAAACTTACCTCAGTCCAACTGACATTTAAATTTAAAATCTAACAATCAAAGTGCGACCAACCCAAATAAACCCAGAAATTTCAGATAATCCTACTGTTTCTGAAGCTGTAAACGAATCACCGGTAGTGCAAGCTCTCAATTTTCGAGATCAGGATACTGCGGTTTTGGTTGTTGCGTGAGAACAAGCATCTGGGCACCGTCTGCTGCACCAGCAACCCGGCACACATGCTGTAACAATAGAGGAATATACCCCTACTAAACTACTACACGCCGTGTCTCCTTTAACAAAGCTTCTTGTACCATTTAATAAAAGGATAAAACGTGGTGTCACCGTACTAACTTCAACAGATAATATAAAGAAACGTGAAGCAGCAAATAGAAATAAAAATAAGAAAGTGCCGCAATGAGAATCAAAAATAAAAAGTAAGCAAAACAATGAAAAAATAAAGTCAAGATGTGGAACTAAAGCAATTAGTAGCAGAGAAACATGGAATGAAAGTGATGATAAGCCATTGGTATAGAATTAAAATCCATGACGGATTTTCGGTGCTGCATTGCAGGGGTAAACTGTTTCAATAGTTCAATGGATTAAAGAAGAGGCGAATATGTTGTGGTGACTAAAACAGCATCAAATTCAACTTCGGCGAATGGAACAACAAGCGCTGCGACGTTACAATCGAATTAGTGCTAGGGGGGACACTCCAATACAATACGTTGACCATGTGTGCGTGCAAGCTTTTACGGCAGCGGCCGCCTGGATGCTACGGCGGTGGTAGCCCGGCACGGTAAACCAGATCTTTTCATTACATTCACCTGTAACCCCAGATGGCTAGAAATCTCGTCAAACTTAGAGCATAATCAGAAGTGGGCCGGACCTAGTTGGTCGGTCTTCCACGATAAGTTCTTAGAATTCATGGATGATATTGTCTCATAATTTGCCGCGATCCCTCCCACTTGGACGACTCTGGCATCGCAGAACGCTAGTTTGCCCTGATCGCCCCTACGCGGTGCTGGTAAACAAACAGAGGAATGCCCGGTATCAAGGCGCGTCTAGAAAGTGGAGGAATTGTTCAGGAACTGGGTCCCGAACTACTGGAAATGATCTGGAATATTCGATTGGTTATAAAATAATAATAATTAGTGAGATAACGATTAGTTGAGTTGTAATTAAGTTGTTATTAGTAATCAGTAGTGTACAGAGTGTGAATAAATATCAGTAAAAAAATAACTGTTTGGTTTTTCTGGTAAAAGAAAAAGTCGGGTAGGAAACCCATGATAATATAATTCATAAACAGTTCTACGGGATTGTTCTGGATTATCATTATGTCACAGAAATCCGAGAAAAAGGGTCCTCCCCATGCACACATTGTAATGTATTCTAATTGTATAATAGAAATATAAAACATTTATTATTAATTTAGAATTATAAGTCATATTTTATTTTATTATTGTATTTCAGAATAAGGAAAAACACGTAATGATTAGTATAATGTTAGATAAAATCCTATCTTAAACAGTTACATTAAGTCACGTCCGCACAAACATATTATTTGTATACTATCTGTAAGTCCTAATGATTATTTACTCAAATTAGAATAGTTCCGCAAACATCCTCTTCTCCTATGTACTCAGACTGTAAACATATTAATTATTATTGTACATTCATCAATAAGCACTTTCAGGAAGCTGCTTATCAAAGTTATCAAATATTAAACAAAGCCAGAGCTTAAAACCAGTAGGACGAGAGAAGTAGCGACAGTTAGTTCTCAGTTCACAGTTAGTTCTCAGTTTTAGTTAGTCAGTCAATCAATGAGTTAGTCTATATAAACGCAACATTACCAAGTCATCGTTCTCTACTCCATTGTAACTTGAATATCTACGTATAAGCTAGTGTAATATATTAAAATAAATTAGTGCAAAAAAACAACAACAGCTGTGTTTCTTCTGGTATTACGACGAGTAGCCCATTACAAAAATTGGTGTCAGAAGTGTGGGATGATTCATCAGAACTGATTGAAATAGATCAGGATAAATCAAGATTCATTGAAGCCGTCACCTAAGGGAGCAAAACTCGTCACCGTCTGCGAAGAAGCCTTCAAGCCGACGTCTACACCGCCAGCTCAACGAAGTCCCGCAACGACAGCTACCTAGGATTCAACCGACGGTCGAATCTACGAACAAGTAAGGGGGCACAAACCATCGTCGTCGTTGGAGAACCACCTGTCCAGGTTCAACAAAGGATTCCAGCGGGAATGCAGCTAAACCGACTGATTCTAACATTGTAAGTAATGCCACTGTATCCAATTTTTCCTAGTTCTTCCGAAAATAATAAAGCTACTACATCTACAACCACCAAAATGTCTCTAAGTATAGAAATTTGTAAAGATATGCTAATAAAATTCGATGGCAACAAAGCCAGACTCTATGAATTTATTGACAACTGTGATAAAGCAAACGGGAGTCGTAAAGTCAGAACAAAAAGATGTACTTTTTAAATTAATTGAGACAAGTTAACTGATAACGCCAGAGCTATTGTTAGAAATCGTTCTTTCAGTGATTGGTCAGAATTGAAAAAATTTTTACTAGACGCGTATTCTGATAGGAGGACAAGTTCACAATGGCAACTCGAATTAAACTCATGTCGCCAAAACTTTAACAAACCAGTAATCTCACTCAAATCTTGTCGAAAATTGCTACCTAAAATTAGTAAATACCTTAAACCCAACTCTATCAGAAGAAAAACGGGGAGCTCAAGTACATTTACTCAAAGAACAAGCTTTAAATGTTTTTATTTCGGGTTTGACTAGAGATCTGTCTATTTTAGTTAAATCACAGAAACCTAATTCACTCGAAGACGCAATAGCCATAGCTCAGAGCGAAGAACAACAACTAAAGTCAAAAACTGAAACTAGCAAATACCATGATTTTAAATATTGTTCAGTTTGTAATAAACCAGGTCATAACAATTATAATTGTAGATTTAATAATGCCAATAATGTAAAATGTAGAAATGAACTTTCAAACATCAGACATTTTCAAAATAAACCAACACCTATTCCAAATTCTAGTAACTTTAGACAAACAGCAAATTCTAATAATTTCAGGCAAGTCGCAAAAATTTGTAATTATTGCAAAAACAAAGGTCACTTAATAAACGAATGTCGAAAACGACAATATAACAACCAACGAAGAGAACAAAGTCAAAACTCAAATTCTGTTCGTAATTCACATTCACAACAGTCGCAAAATTTAAACCAAAATTTTCAGAACCTATCTTTAAACGAGCAAGTCCCTCGAGATCAAGCGGCGACTTCGAGGAACGCTCATACAATAAATGCCGCATATCAACAATAAATCTCGCGGTTACAACATATGTTAAGCTTAATTCAAACCAATTAATTCAAAATCTTAATACTTTTCTCCTAGATACAGGCGCTGACGTATGTTTAATTAAATCGAGTCAACTAAAAGACGATACCCCGTGTTACGAGGGAAATCAAATAATATTAAAAGGTATAGACAACGATATTCCAAATCCTACTAAAACGTTATGCTACGCATTTCTAGATGCTTAATATCAATAATAATACTATAAATCACTGTTTCCATGTCGTACCTGACGAATTTCCTATTCCTTTTGATGATCTGCAACGAGTTGTTGGTATACAAACATCCGTCGATGAATCTTCGCTGCGCGAGACGACGCTTTCGACTCCCACTCGCGACAACGAAAATGTCGTACCTGTAGCCGTAGCCGTGCAGCCGCCCAGGCGGAGACACGCAATCCCAAAAAACGTTATCTGGCGCTTACCTCGTATTGCTACAGCGGCAGCTTTGGAAGAACTATGCGCTACGGTATACCATTGTGGTTACTTAGACGAACGCTGCATTTATTGCGGTGCAAAGTTTTTCCAAGCCGAGTAACCGCTTGGGATGTTGTAGAATGGATCATAAGCGGCGTCTCCTCTGGGCGAGTGTTCCCCTTCGCTCAGAAACCTTTACACGGAAAACGATCACAGATCCGTCGAGTTCAGAAATCAAATCCAATTAATTAACAGTCTGTTTGTCATAGCGTCATTGAAAACTTCTCGACTTAATATCGAAAACGAAGGTCAAGATCCGTGCTTTTTCGTGTGCGGACATCATTTTATTATATCATTTTACGGGAGGTATACCAGACGCTGAAAACTCGACAGTTCCAGACTTCAACATTATACTTTTTGGACCCGGACGACGCGCTGGAACATCGACGGGCTTTCTTTCGGGGTCATCTACATTCCGATACTTTGGAAACAATCGAAACTACTTTACGAACCGTAAATAGGTATGTTAAGGTGTATAACATTATAGCAGATATTTGGACAGAGAGAGACTTCGTTCGGGTCAGGATGTGAATAACGTTGCAATTAATTAATTGGCCTCGTGAATATCAATATTTTGTGCAAAGATCACAATTTACCCGAAAGTTCTAGACACGGCGCGCGGCGGCTCTTTTTGACGGAATAGAGTCGCCGTTCCGTGTCGATTTAAGATTTTATTCGCGATCGGATTAGACACAACGGTCATCACGAATTGAAGAATTTCAACTCATTGACGGATCCCAAAGCGTACCCCTTACTCTTTCCTAGAGGCGATAACGGATACAGCGTGAATTTGGCTTACCATAACCGTCCCACAAAGACGGTTACTCCGAGGGAATTAAATAGGTGTAGAATTCAAGTCCGTGACGGACTTTCGGTGCTGCATTGCGGGGGTAAACTGTTTCAACACTACCTTGTCGACGAACGGATTAAAGTAGAGGCGAATATGTTGTGGTGACTGAAACAGCATCAAATTAAACTTCGGCGAATNAATTTGGGGTGGACCACCCTTAACATTTAGGGGTATGAAAAATAGATGTTGGCCGATTCTCAGACCTACTCAATATGCTCACAAAATTTCATGAGAATCGGTCAAGCCATTTCGGAGGAGTACGGGAACGAACATTGTGACACGAGAATTTTATATATAAGATTTTACGGGAGGTATACCAGACGCTGAAAACTCGACAGTTCCAGACTTCAACATTATACTTTTTGGACCCGGACGACGCGCTGGAACATCGACGGGCTTTCTTTCGGGGTCATGTACATTCCGATACTTTGGAAACAATCGAAACTACTTTACGAACCGTAAATAGGTATGTTAAGGTGTATAACATTATAAGAGAAATTTGGACAGAGAGAGACTTCGTTCGGGTCAGGATGTGAATAACGTTGCAATTAATTAATTGGCCTCGTGAATATCAATATTTTGTGCGAAGATCACAATTTATCCGAAAGTTCTAGACACGGCGCGCGGCGGCTCTTTTTGACGGAATAGAGTCGCCGTTCCGTGTCGATTTAAGATTTTATTCGCGATCGGATTAGACACAACGGTCATCACGAATTGAAGAATTTCAACTCATTGACGGATCCCAAAGCGTACCCCTTACTCTTTCCTAGAGGCGATAACGGATACAGCGTGAATTTGGCTTACCATAACCGTCCCACAAAGACGGTTACTCCGAGGGAATTAAATAGGTGTAGAATTCAAGTCCGTGACGGACTTTCGGTGCTGCATTGCGGGGGTAAACTGTTTCAACACTACCTTGTCGACGAACGGATTAAAGTAGAGGCGAATATGTTGTGGTGACTGAAACAGCATCAAATTAAACTTCGGCGAATNCGAGGGAATTAAATAGGTGTAGAATTCAAGTCCGTGACGGACTTTCGGTGCTGCATTGCGGGGGTAAACTGTTTCAACACTACCTTGTCGACGAATGGATTAAAGTAGAGGCGAATATGTTGTGGTGACTAAAACAGCATCAAATTAAACTTCGGCGAATGGAACAAGTGCTGCGACGTTACAATCGAATGAGTGCTAGGGGGGACACTCCAATACAATACGTTGACCATGTCTGCGTGCTACCAACAACGGAAGTTGTTCGATTCTGTCTGGTATCACCGCGGATATAACACTGTCTACGGACTCCAAATCCTCAAGTTTGTCGTCGTCGATGAAAGTAACAATGATATGTGCAAGGGGAATACCCTTTTTTTGGAATTCTGTAACATAATGATAATCCAGAACAACCCCGTAGACCTATTTATGAATTATATCATCTATGAATTCTAAGAACTTAACGTGGCCCACTTCTGATTATGCTCTAAGTTTGACGAGATATCTGCACATCTGGGATTACAGGTGAATGTAATGAAAAGATCTGGTTTACCGTGCCGGGCTACCACCGCCATAGCGTCCAGCCTTTGCCTATGGCGGTCGCTGCCGTAAAAGCTTGCTGGTAGCACGCAGACATGGTCAACGTATTGTATTGGAGTGTCCCCCCCTCATTATGTCACAGAATTCCAAAAAAGGGGTCTTCTCCATGCAAACATCATTGTTACTTTCATTGACGACGACAAACTTGAGGATTCGGAGTTCGTAGACAGTGTTATATCCGCGGTGATACCAGACAGAATCGAACAACTTCCGTTGTATCAATGTGTCGGGAATATCAGATACACAATCCCTGCGGTCCTACGAATCAAACGCCATGTATGCGGAATAGCAAGTGCAGCAAATTCTACCCCATAGATTATGCCGAGGCTGCTCGATGAGGAGCCGGCGCGGCGGTATCAACCGCCCTATTTATAAAAGACCGCGGGACACAAAAACAATTTTAACCCCCAATGCCCGCCTGGAGGTTACAAACCAACATGTAGTGCTTTATAATAGTGTTACGAAAACTCCCGATGGGACGACCATTCAAGATTGAAAAGCGGACGGAACCACCGAGAATTGTTTGGAGCGTTCTTAGATTTAACGCGGCGCGACTAGATTTTTCTTAAGGATATAAATTAATTTGCTTGTTTTGTATAGGGAGAGTTTTGGTAAAGCGTTCGAAGAGTTTAGAAGTAGGGTAAATCTAGGAGAGATGACGCATCAAGTGAGATGACGCACAGCTCGTTCTGGCACAGTCATTGTTCATAGCGTATATTTGGCAAAACCGGTAATTCTTATTATGTCGTCACATATATACGTATCAAATACAGTTATATTTGAATAGTGTTAGTGACAGTATTTTGTTAAATTTATTGAGGTTACACTAAATATTTATACATCGTTTAGATACAGGTACGTTAAGTTATATTTTTATAAAGTTTTCAAGGATTCTGTTGTAGATAATGAGTAGTTAAGTAGTTCTAATCCCAATTTCACACATTTCCTCTAATGAATTTAGTTAAAAGTTGCGGCGTCAACTCACCTTATACTGTAAGGTGAGTTGACGCACGTATGAGTAAGGAGAGTTGGCGCAATAATAGACACATCGTTTAAAATTTTATTTTGTCAGAAATGTTATGAATTTATCGTTTATAGCATAGCGACGAAATATAAAAGAAAGGCAGGTCGCGAATTCGGTAGCCCCGAATGCACTTTGCGACGCCGAAGGAAATGTGAAAACCTCAAACTAAACCGTTTGGACCTTCAAGTACACTAGGAGCCTACAATAGGATAAATTAGTAAAGCAAAAGGGTTATTTATGCGATTTATGGCTTTTGAGTTAGCAGCAAAACTATCACCATACAATTTCAACAGAATATCTCGCAAGGCAGGCTACGTATGCATGATTAGATTTTTTTTAAGAAGGAATAAAGAACTATACGAAAACAATTATGTTTTCGTTCAGAGTATATGCTTCTTTGTCTAACTACAATAATGAGTATTTATATTTATTATTAAGTATTAATAAGTTTTAATACAAATTTATGAAAAAAATAAAAATGTGCGATCGTTTAATATACTGCGTTATCTCTCCTCGATACCTAAGGTGAGATGACGCAGTAATAATAAAAAAAATGTTAGTTTTTACCAAAATCTCCGACATTTTGTCATATTTGAAGTAATATATTATAACTTAGTAAGCTCTTTTAACGCAATCTGAAGTTTTGCTCTTTATTTTCAATTTCACATATGTTTTATAATTATTTTAAAAAATGTGCGTCATCTCTCCTAGATTTACCATATTAGTAAAGCGATTGTTGAGTGAAGTATTGTGCAGTATAGTTATAGTAGTAATTAATTGGTGTAATTAGTTAATAAATAGTTAATTATCAAGAAGTGTGTTAATTAATCAAACCCAGGGTTTTGTCACCACGTAAATTTCGTGACAATAGCTTCGCACTTGCCAAGTACGCTTGTCATATAAACTTCGAGGCGGTGGGATCGCTTTTGTCAATAAAGTATCTGTTCAAATATGTTTCCAAAGGGCCCGAATCTATCACGTTCCTACAGGATACCGACGACTCGCTCAACTCAAATTGATGAGATTAAAAAATACCTTGAAAGCCGTTGCGTCAGTTCCATGGAAACCACCTGGCGACTGATGGAATTTAAGATGAGTGACAGATCTCAGGCAGTTTTACTCATTTCTGTTCATTTACCGGGGGAGAATATCTTCCTTTATGATGAGCTAAATGATGACATTGAACATGTCGAACACCCTTTACGTGTACCTTCGAAACTGGAAGCATGGTTCGCGTTAAATCAATGCTCTTCGGAATCTCGACAGTGCAAATATATTGAGATACCTGAATATCATACCTGCGATAGGAAAGTAGGTAGTTGGATGATCAGGAAACAAATTGCTAAAATGATCAATCGAAGAAACACTTTTTAAGTATCAACGACTTTTGAAAACTTGCCAACTGGAGACGGGCAAGTATTTGATATTTTCAAAGAAGGTGCGGGCGACGTAATTATTTAAACGATTTAAATAAGTACGAACTTTGTCTCGGCGAAACTATTGTAAGGCGTCATACTAAGAAACTACACGAGCTATTTGCTTTAATATGTTGCGTGGCCGTCGACGAAAATAAGATAGGCAATTCTAATCGCGGTTGCGAAACAAATTCAAAGCATAGTCATTTTGGCTACGTTGAGGATTTCTATCGCCGACGTAGTCGAAAATAACGAGAGACTCCACGACGGCGACACTGAGAACGGCGACAATAACGGACCGACCGACGATGACGACGACGATCGTCAACGCCGAGTAAAATAAGATTTTCTTACTCATACCCCCGGAGATGCTGCAGTCTTTAGATGGTATCGAAGCATCTACAGACAATTTAGCAATAGATCAACGGGAATCGGTAATTTACTGATCGACGGCCAAACAGTCCACAGAGCGTTTCAGTTACCACTTACTTTAGACAAGTCTGTAAACAGGGTGGCCACTACAAGCCGAAAATTTTCAGTGTTTCAAATATGTCGTTCTGATTATCTGGGACGAGGCCCAAATGGCCTGCGACTCTTTCGCCAATTGGCTACTCCCACTAGAGGAAAATATGCCCAACACTTCAAACTTGGAAGAATGTGTTTTAAAGGAGAACAATGAAAACATCCCAATAAAAGAAGACTAAAATACAGAAGTAAAGCAACGGCCAGTAAGGAAAAAGGGAAACCGAGTACACAGTTCTAGAAATACATGACGCAAATTTACATGGTCAAATTATTGCGAAAGCAATTAGTGCTTTAGCAAAATCTATAAATAAACTGTCACGAAAAGTAAAATAGTTTCTTTATACTTTGTAACTATAATTTTGTTTATAAGAGGAAAATAATTGCTATATGTGTAGTCTGTACCTCCCAAACACCGAGAAAAATTATATTTGTCCATAAGTGCTTGAATAACCATATTTCTTTTGTTTACAATATTGGGAAATACAATCCAGTGTTCCAAAAGGTGATTACAGTTAACACTTGTAAGTTCATCAATGCATCTGTTCATGCATGGCTGGTTGATCGCAAACTGCAACCTAACTTAAAGCTCCCAATCGCATAGAAATTTAGACATACAAGAATTTGCTTTTTAAATATTTACCGAGGGTTACTTAAATAATACACAGGATGTTCTCTGTAAAATTACCCCCTCCTCCTATAGCTCTGTTATTATTGAAGACATCATATTTTACACAGGGTGTTTAATAAAACCTGTGACAAACCCGTTAAATGACGCGTAGTATAGAAATGGACCAAACATGTAACTAACATGTATACATTTTTGGATTCAAAAAGAGGTGTAGATTTAAAAAATGTAAAAATATATAGGACGCTCCATTAAAAAATCCGAAGTTTATTTTATCACTAATTTATTAAACACCCTGTATAGAATGTAATACTGTCATAAACAAAAATATAGATTAGATTATATAACTTTTATTCAAAACAATTTATTTCTTCAATAATAAAGGAACACTGCACATTACATAATAATTATTCCATTCTTTGAACCGTTTGATTTTGCCATGGTAATGATCCTTGTGGGCTAATAAAATAGGTTTTAAAGGTATCCCTAACCAAGGCAGCCTCCGTAGATGATCTTCTGGCGGATGTTGAAGCTAAAGGCATAAGATTATATGTTGGCAAGTTTGAGTTGTCTGAGTTTTCGTTCGGATAGGAGATTCTTGAATTTCGGAGCATATTATGTAAGATACATGCCGAAATTATAAAGTCATCGGTAGCAGTAGGGTTAATAGCAACTGGTGTAAAAAAAACTCGGAAATACTGGCATAATATACCAAATGCATTTTCTGATGTTCTTCTTCTCCTGCTAAGTCTATAATTGAACACATATTTTGATTGATCATGCATGGAATCTCTTTGCGAGTAGGGTTTCATTATATTATTTGTCAAGGAAAATGCGCTATCCCCCAACAAAACACAAGGTAATGAAGTCTGAGTTCCTGGAAGAATCATTGGTGGTGGAATGTTGAAATTGCCAGCAGCGATCTGCTTTCCCATAATGGATTTTTCGAATATACCTGCATCTCCTTCTCGCCCATAGGAACCGACATCAATTGCCATGAATCTATATCGTGCATCAATAATTGCTAGCAGTACGATTGAGTGATACTGCTTATAATTATAATAAAGCGATCCAGTCTGCTTCGGGCAACGTATTCTGACATGTTTCCCATCAATAGAGCCACAACAATTAGGAAAGTTCCATAAATCATTGTAATTTTCATACGGTCCTCGGCGAGTTTCGGTATATAAATATGGAGCATTCGATCTCTAATGCTTCGAAGAACTTCCCTAACAGAAACACTAATCCAGCTGTGGCGTTGACGGTACTGAAATGCCAGTGACCTGAATGATTCCCCAGTTGCTAAGTACCTAAAAAATATATATTTNTTCCAAAAGGTGATTACAGTTAACACTTGTAAGTTCATCAATGCATCTGTTCATGCATGGCTGGTTGATCGCAAACTGCAACCTAACTTAAAGCTCCCAATCGCATAGAAATTTAGACATACAAGAATTTGCTTTTTAAATATTTACCGAGGGTTACTTAAATAATACACAGGATGTTCTCTGTAAAATTACCCCCTCCTCCTATAGCTCTGTTATTATTGAAGACATCATATTTTACACAGGGTGTTTAATAAAACCTGTGACAAACCCGTTAAATGACGCGTAGTATAGAAATGGACCAAACATGTAACTAACATGTATACATTTTTGGATTCAAAAAGAGGTGTAGATTTAAAAAATGTAAAAATATATAGGATGTTCCATTAAAAAATCCGAAGTTTATTTTATCACTAATTTATTAAACACCCTGTATAGAATGTAATACTGTCATAAACAAAAATATAGATTAGATTATATAACTTTTATTCAAAACAATTTATTTCTTCAATAATAAAGGAACACTGCACATTACATAATAATTATTCCATTCTTTGAACCGTTTGATTTTGCCATGGTAATGATCCTTGTGGGCTAATAAAATAGGTTTTAAAGGTATCCCTAACCAAGGCAGCCTCCGTAGATGATCTTCTGGCGGATGTTGAAGCTAATGGCATAAGATTATATGTTGGCAAGTTTGAGTTGTCTGAGTTTTCGTTCGGATAGGAGATTCTTGAATTTCGGAGCATATTATGTAAGATACATGCCGAAATTATAAAGTCATCGGTAGCAGTAGGGTTAATAGCAACTGGTGTAAAAAAAACTCGGAAATACTGGCATAATATACCAAATGCATTTTCTGATGTTCTTCTTCTCCTGCTAAGTCTATAATTGAACACATATTTTGATTGATCATGCATGGAATCTCTTTGCGAGTAGGGTTTCATTATATTATTTGTCAAGGAAAATGCGCTATCCCCCAACAAAACACAAGGTAATGAAGTCTGAGTTCCTGGAAGAATCATTGGTGGTGGAATGTTGAAATTGCCAGCAGCGATCTGCTTTCCCATAATGGATTTTTCGAATATACCTGCATCTCCTTCTCGCCCATAGGAACCGACATCAATTGCCATGAATCTATATCGTGCATCAATAATTGCTAGCAGTACGATTGAGTGATACTGCTTATAATTATAATAAAGCGATCCAGTCTGCTTCGAGCAACGTATTCTGACATGTTTCCCATCAATAGAGCCACAACAATTAGGAAAGTTCCATAAATCATTGTAATTTTCATACGGTCCTCGGCGAGTTTCGGTATATAAATATGGAGCATTCGATTTCTAATGCTTCGAAGAACTTCCCTAACAGAAACACTAATCCAGCTGTGGCGTTGACGGTACTGAAATGCCAGTGACCTGAATGATTCCCCAGTTGCTAAGTACCTAAAAAATATATTTTTTTAAATTTCGGAAAAGGCGTGTCAAGTACGTTGGAAAAACATTCGTGATTACTAACAAAAAAAGAAGCGAAAAGAAAAGAATGACAACGGGCTCGGCCAGTAACAGCGGTAATGGTGACAGTTTTAGCAATAAATACAAGCACTTGAGCTTTCTGGACTTGTAGAAAGACAATATAACAATCAATATAATATATCTTTGCAAAATATTTGACGGTAGCTCTGTTTCAGATCAATAAGTAGCATCAATGGAGACAGTCAATGTTCTAACCAGGAAACACAACATTTGGAATCTGAATCATATGATATATGTGATGATATCGAAGAATGTCAAGAGCCAGGAGGTTCCCAAGTGGCTTCTGCTACTGAGATTATTTTTACTACCGAAGCTGCTGAAGAACCTGGTACAAGTTCTACGTCTACATCAACACGTAAAAAACCGCGAATGTCACAGGAACGGACTGCGGTAGTAGAAGAAATTAAGAAAGCGCGTATTGAAAGAACTAAATCAAATATTTGTTACGGACTGATAAACCTAAAGAATCCGAAAGCGCTGTATCTATGTTCTTCCGTAGTATCGCGGCTACAGTGGAACAGTTTCCTCCAGCATTACAAACCCGAGCTAAAGTTCAGGTAATGAATGTGATTTCGCAGTTGGAATTTGAAAATGATGAAATGAACGTGAGACACATTATTGACTTCCGTTCTCCAACTGCTACTTCACATTCTGACTCATCATTACATTTTGACCAATTGAGAAGCCCGAGTGCAAGTTCCTACTTACGTTCCTTTACACCGCAAGACAATTTGATGTCACCAGATTCCCCTATTACACATTATGAAATGTAAAAATATCTGAAGTTGTATCAAATAAAAGTTTACCCTATTAATTTTTATTTAATTTTGTTTACTACCTAATATTTTTGTATTAATGAAGAACAATTTACCTCAAAGTAATATACAATTTTTCTTTAGCGGAAATAGAACAACTTATCCTATTATTTGGTTTCCAAGTAATATCCTCCCTGGAAATTTCATTTCATTTCGAAATAATCTTCTCTCAACAGTAATATTAAAAGCGCCTTCCGAATTTCGGTACAAAAATAAGTTGTCCACTGACTTATTTGGAGGTTTGTAAGCCTCCAATATCATCTCCTCTTCTGATTCCTGTTCTCTCTGATCCATTCTCTTTATTCACGCAAAACCAAACGCAAATTTGCGGACGAAAAGATATAACAAACTACCCCCGATTCTAGCAAACCATTTCGGACCGAAATCGCCATCCTCGGCGGTTAACGGACTGTCGGTTCTCCTCGACGGATTGCTCGAGGAAACCAAGGCTTTAAGTAAGACTGAAAACTCGCGTGCATTTCATTTAAGTGCAACATATATTTTTATAAAGACATCGTTAACTGTTTCTACATATAAACTAGGCAGTAATAACTATATATAAACGAGAAATTTACACTTTAATCAAACTATAACAATTATGCACAGTGTCTTCGTAAGTACAGTGCAGTATACAGTATCTTCGTAAGTGTAGGCAACTAATATAATATACAGTGACAATGAAAAAATTATGTTATTACAGATATAATTATATCTCATCTGTTATTGAAACAAAGCGAGTTTGTTAAATTTTATGAAGATTTTTTATTTATTCAGTAATCTATTTGAGCATTGTTATTTTCAGAATGATTTAGTATTTGTTATATAATTGTGTTTAACATCTTCTGGTTTCCCACTGAAATATTTCAACATAGCGCGGTCACGTGCCTCATGCGTTATATTGTAACTAATTTGATATACAGTGGTTATGAACAATTATATTATTTAGGTAAATAATAATTATTCAGTATTAATTTTATGAGGATTTCTTTGTTCGAAAATCTGTTTGAGCAATTAACATTTTTAGGATTTAAATGTTTATTATATAATTATGCTTAACGTCTTTTGGTTTTCAACCTAGTTAATTTAGCAAAGAAAAAAGAGTGGAAACTATCCGACACTACTCAGATAACTACTTTTAGGAAAATTTCAATTTATGAAGAATTCCTAAGAAAAAGTGTGTTGTTATTTAGGTTTGATCTTCAATCTAACGCTCTCCAATTTCCACTACAGTTTAGAAAAATGCAATGATTGTTAAACACGAGGGGGATTTAAAAATAAGGTTCCCAACGCTGTAAGGAAGGAGAGATGTTGA
>NW_019416511.1:0-4454 GCF_000390285.2 Anoplophora glabripennis
GCACGCAGTCCATTCGAGACTATAAGTATAGATGTCCTGGGGCCTTACCCCGAGACGCAGTTACAAAACCGTTATGTAATATTCGTCGAAGACATCTATACTAAGTGGGTGGAGGCCAAAGCCGTTCCAGACAGTACCGCACCAACGATCTGCGACTTTCTGGAAACGGAAATCATTACTCGTTACGGTGACCCGAAGCAGATTATCTCTGACAACGGGCCCGTATTCAACTCCAATCGGTACCTAACACTATGCCGTAAACGGCATATCCAACCGTTCTACACCGCGATTTACTTCCAGCGTGAGAACCCGGTGGAACGAAAGGTGCAAGACTTCAAAACGGTTCTGAAAGTGCTCAGGTATAGGCAACCGCGCCTTAGGAACTGGGATAGGCTTGTGCCGCAATCTCTCGCGATTATCCGCAACCGACGGAATCGCGCTACAGGGGAAACCCCCTCAAAAGCCCTTTTGGGTTACGAAGTAGCAAAGCGTGGAGAATGGGAAATCCCCGAATTCCAGAAGCGACGACGACGACCCTGCGACGATGCTCGCGCTCGACGACGCCAGATTAGAGTCCGGCAGTTGGATTTCAATACAGCGACCTTTCCTGACCAGGATAAACGTCCTGCTGTTGAGTTCCAACCCCGCGACCTAGTCATGGTGCGTGAGCATGCATCCGCGGATCCGTTCGCTCCGGTTTGGGCGGGGCCATTTCCCATAGCCGTTAGAAGATCTCCACTGATTTACGAAATTGATAAAAACGGATACCAATTCCAGTATCACGTTGACCAACTGAGACCAGCCCCAACAGGTAACCAGTCTCCAGTTGATGATGATGACAGTAGTTCGGATGTTAGCAGTGACAGTGATGACCCCGGGGGTCCACCGTCGGATCATCGAAGTGCCGATGATCACCATCCCGAGCTACGACAATCAACGTCTTTCGCAAACCAGTCATCTTCCAATCGTCGTCCCCCCACGTCTACCTCAAACCTTCCGACGTCCGTTGACGTCCAAGAACCCTTAGCATCTGGTCACATGTCTAAGGACATTCCTGCTCCAACGAGCCCACCAGCGTTTCATGACGCACCTTCTATAATAAAATATCCAATGTCTTATGACACCCCAGCTCAAACGAGCTCAACAGCGTCCCCTGCTCGCCAATCTCGACAGGGCACGCCTTTAGTTTTAAGTCTTCCGACCAACGTCGATGAACCTGCTCCTACGAGCCAACCCGCGCCCCATGCTCGCCAATCTCGACATGGTGCGCCTTTAGTTTTAAGTCTTCCGACAACCGTCGATGATCTCGCTCAACCGAGCACCTCCGCGTCCCCTGATCGCCAATCTCGACAGGGCACGCCATTAGTTTTAAGCATTCCGACAAACGTCGATGATCCAGCTCCAACGAGCTCAACCGCGCCCCATGCTCGCCAATCTCGACATGGCGCGCATTTAGAATTAAGTCAGCAATCTGCGCCTCAGCCGCAGGATGCTCCAATCCGCCTTAGAATTCGACGAACCACGGGTTCGACTGGAAACCCCAGTTCCTACGAGGTAATCAATTCTCTGCGCGAACAGCGCTTGGTCATTTCCACTCATATACCGAAATGCCAGCCTACACTCACAAAATCCCGAAGCCCACTCGCCGGAGGGGGGGAGTGTCGTATTCCACCCTTCGAGCGAGCTTCAGGATTTCAGAACACCCCGTATATTCATAGAAGTCATAATCTTGTACCTACGGATATGCCGGAGACCGCTGAATTGAAAAGGAGGCGAAACAATCATATTCACCTACCTTTCCAATTCAAACCAAAAACCCGCCACGGTTGCGAAATCAATCGCCGTCGGCCGGGCAGAATGAAAAAGCCTCCATGAGAGTCTTCAGACATCGATCCTCACGGCGATAGCGCTCCCAGAGCGTTAAAGACCAATTTCACCGACCTTTCCAGTGTCACCCGCATCGCGACCGATCTCGCCTGGGTCTGCCATCCCGGCGCGCAGTGACCACTGCCGCTGCTCTCGCAACCTGCAGTCGAACCCCGGGACGCTTCACGATGACATTTGGAAATGGCCATTAGAAATTTCACCACCCTTTTGAATTGGTCAAGGACGCTATCGCCAATAACTCCAAAAGTTATTGAGCGATCGGTGTCAAAATTTAATGCAGCACTCCTCAAGTCGCTAGCATTATCTTACTAAATTTTCGTCCGAATCGGATGAGCCAAAACGCCGTTATACGGGGAAACGCGGATTTCACGTTTTCCGCGTTTTCAGCCGTTCCGCTCATTCGATCTCGGCCGAACCCTCCAACCACACTAGAGTATCGCTAGGTGGTTGTCATATCCAAATTCGAACCGAATCGCCCGACTACTAACGGCCAGCTAAGCCATAATAGGTTTTCACGCCTTTAGAGCTGCCGCCGAAAGTATCCGCGCGATCTCGGTCGAACCCTCCAACCACGGCACTATGTCATGCCGTGTATCAACAGACAAAATTTCAAATGAATCCATCAAGAAATAAGACCTCCGTAAGCCCTTTTACGAAGACGGGGAAAATTTCACCGATGTTTCCAATTTCCCCGTCTTTGGGCCGAAAGGACCGTCTTCCGAAGGTTCCACCGCTCTGGCGGTTGGATGCGATGCTCGGCAGCCTAAGCCGAGACCGCGGGTAGAGTTTTTCCCAAACCGGGAAAAAACTCCAAAATCCCCGACGCCGACATCGACAATCCGTAGAGGCCAGAGGGGAACGAGTCCCGGCGTTGATGGGGACGATGGATGATTTTGGTTCGAGATTTTGGCGGACAATTCAAGGCCCGGTCCGCCAAAAGTATGGAAATCCCACAAAAGTGATCGAACGTCTACTTTTGACGTTTACAGTACTTCAGTGGGAGTACATGAGACGGAAAGCGATACAGAGCGAATTGTAACAAATCTTATTCATGGTAAATAACTTGTATATGTTAATTGTGAATCTTTGTTGTTTATTAATTTTATTCAATATATACTTTTAACATATCTTCCACGGTTTGATTGAAAAAACCCTGTCATCAAGCTCAAGAACTTTGGAGCTCAAGCTCACAGGCTCGCTTCACGAGGCTTCCGTCGAGGCTGCCATTCCTCGACGTGATATTGATAGTGCTTTGCAACCACTACTCGCTTAACGAGACAACCACCCGAGGTAGCCTAGCCTGAGGTGAAGACCCTGTTCGATAGCCCCCTGCATCGAAACAGCGGTAAACTCCAGGATCCACTTGCGACCTGCGAAACCGTCCGAGACTGACCACCTCCGACGAAGATCCTGTGCGATAGCCATTCGCATCGACACAGCGATACTCCAGGCTCCTCCAGAGACCTGCGTCCCGCCCGAGGTAGCCCAACCTGAGGCGAAGATCCTGTTCGATCGCCCCCTGCGACGAAACAGCGATACTTTCAGGCTCCTCCAGAGACCTGCATACCGTCCGAGGCTTGCGACCCTCCGACGAAGACTTTGATTCCGACTGTGCCGGCTCCATCGAGAGACCCGCACCTCGGTACAAAGTACACACATAGGCTCCTACGAGACCTACAATTCAGACTCCATTGAGATCTGCAAATCCGAGGCAATCTTCCTCGTCAAACTTCTAGGCGGTCACTCGTCGAGGCAACCTTCCTCGTCAAACCCCTACGAGGCATTTACTTTGTGACCCACGGGCACAAAGCAATAGTACGCACGTTATTGTGGCGGCGTACTTCCAAATTTAGTAAAGAAGTTATCCTTACTTCTAGGGCTCCCTCGAGAGACCCACATTTAATAGTAGAGTCAGTGCTTTCTACAAGACTTCTACAAGACTTTCGGAGCAACTTGCTCCGACATTGTCGTACGGGGAAGATGAATCCCTGCGACGCGACTTCGAAATCCAGTCCTACGAGGATTAATGCCCTCGAAGGTAACACTACGAATAACAAATTAGATCGTATGAGTATGATCAAGACTGAGCTGGACGATACCTCGTCCCCAATCGGAGAAACCAGCGGTCATAAGGACTGCCCTTACACCTGTTTGCCGGCGAAAGATCTCTCGACATTCGGGGTGAACGAGGAAATAGCCTCTTTCGCCAATGCTATATCGATGCTCCGTGAAGAGTATGAGGGACTGAAGGTGGCGGCTCGCGGAAGTACGCGGCACGGCGCAGCCACAGCGCCGTACGCGTTGAGGTCCGCTGCTACGCGGGTTATTGACACCACCTCGACCACCCCTCACGACGCACTCACGGATCCGAGTAGCATCCAAGAGTTACCACGAAGTGGGTCACCCACAGATACTCGGGACGAGGTTCAACCTACGTACCAACTGGTAGGGTCCGGGGAATCCCATGAGTCCAACCACGGTTCACGGTCTGGCCCCGATAGCGGCCTACTTCCGAGGTCGGGTGTTTCGGAACGTGAGCTAGCCGTCGGTGACGACGCTACAGTTCA
>NW_019416511.1:8060-55516 GCF_000390285.2 Anoplophora glabripennis
CCTTGTCGATTTTTTCTCTCTTCGCTCTGGTAGTGATATAGGCTTTGCGAATGGAAGCTTTGTGTAAATTATGGCTTAGGATTTGGTTTGTGTTACTGGACATCGGACTTAGGACGTTGTCCGGGATTCTTGGATTCGGAATGGAAACTTGGGTGAAATTCTTACTTTCTCTCCTGACAGCGGCTTCGGCTTCAGGATTAGAAACATTATGTAAGTTAATGCTTTGCCTTCGATTTCTTATGTTGGAAATTGGGCTTGGAGCTCTGTGCTGGATTTTGAGGTTTGGATTGGAAACATAGGTGAAATTTTTACTTTCTCCTCTGACAGCGACTTCGGCTTCGGGGTTAGAAACATTATGCAATTTAATGCTTATGTCTTGATTTCTTATGCTAGAAATCGGGCTTGGAGCTTGTTGCTGGATTTTGAGGTTTGGATTGGAAACATGGTTGAAATTTTTACTTTGTCCTCTGACAGCGACTTCGGCTTCGGAGTTAGAAACATGGAATATGTTTGTTATGGCATCAGGTTCTGCATAGAGAGCTTGCCTTGGAGCGCTGTTCCGGGCGTTGGAACTTGGATTCGAAAGATTGTCGAAATCTGAAGTTCGCTCGCTCACATTATACGACACCTCCCCCCTTTCGTCGAGTGGACTTTGAGTTTCGACGACTTGAATTTGGTCGAGTGGCTGATTATTGATGACTTGGTATCGGCGACGGTTTCCATCTTCGCCTGGTACCTTGCGGATACGTAATTTGATTGGACTTGGTGGGGCGGCGTGTACATCTGCGGTGACTGTGATTTGTTTGGATGCTGAGCCATTATCGTCGTCATCTTCTTCATTGCTGGAATCGTCCTCTTCCAACGGAGGATTCCCTGGCGGTGCCGGTCGAAGCTGATCGACGTGATATTTGAATTGCCTTCCATTCTTGTCTACCTCGTATATTTGTGGCGAGTTTCGGACGGCTATTGGAAACGGTCCTGCCCATGTAGGTGCGAAAGGATCCGGCGGGTTGTGCTCTTTTACCATTACCATGTCACCGACTTGGAAGGTGATGGNATGGTTTCAAAAAATCCTTTCGAAGAGCAACAGCTTCATCTCCAATGAATACATATGGAAGATTATTACGATGGTTTATTGGAGGTAAATTTAATTTTTCATTTAATAATGCTTTGTAAAAAGATGTATTGTTAATAACACCACCATCAGATACTCGTCCATTTGTACCCACATCAAACAGTATTAATTCGTAGTTACTATTTGCAATACCCATCAATACTATACTGTGAAATTGTTTATAATTGTAGTAGTATGATCCACTTCCTGCTGGAGGTACTATTCTTACATGCTTCCCGTCAACTGCACCTAAACAGTTTGGAAACTGCCATCTATTCTCAAAATCTAGTCCTATTTGTTCCCACTCTTGTCTTGTGCGTGGAAACAGCAAAAACAAATATTATTAGATTAGTAATGTATTTTAGAAATCAAAATAAGAAACATGAATTTATAGCATGAAGACACAGAAAATGATAATGCATCACGGCAGGAAGACGGTTCAGAGCCAGAAATTTCTCAAGACCAAGAATCAGTGCAATCGCCTATTTCTTCTGTTACTACACCATCGCTGAGTTCGGCAGCTACTTCCATAAGAAGGAAACGTAGCAAAGTAGCTAAGCGCCAAGCTACAGAACCATTAAATCATCAAGAAACAGTATTACAATTAGTCGCAGACAAATTACAAAGCCCAAATAAATATTCGAATTACGGTGTATACGTTGGGCAAGAATTAGATGCCTTACCGCCTATGATGGCTACATACTGTCAAAGAATTATAAATGATGCCATCTTTGAAGCGAAATGTGGATCGTTAAATGGGCAATCCTGGATTGTATCACAACCACTCACTAATAGTATGATTCAAAATATTCTGATTATTATGGTGTATTATTATTTTTATTTTATTACAGTAACCAACTCTCAACAAAGTAACGCGATGTATACGACATCAGGGCTGCTGCCTCAACGTCATGGAGAGATTGCATCAACTTCGGTTTTAACTGCTTCTGAATATCATCAACCGCCTTCCTGGCAGGATCAATCACAAACAGCAAGTTCTTATTACGGAGCATTTAATCCACATAATACATAATAAATAATGATTCCTTATAATATTTATCTGTTTTTTTAATAAAGAAAAATGTTATTCGACTTACCTTGCAATAATTTTCCTGAAGAACATCAAATATCGCTCTACGTGTCTCTGGTATTATTTTTCCTAGAGCATGTGCAGAAATGCCAGTTGAAAACTTAAGATCTTCGTAATTTCTTCCTGTGACTAGGAATCTCAAAGTACTAGTTAACCTTTCATGAGGAGTAATCGCTTGTCGCATTATAGTATCTTCTTTCTGAATTATTTGAAAAACAAGCCCTAGCAACTCAGTATATATTTCTTCATCCGCAAGTAATTTCGGTAGTTATCTGGTTCTAACCGCAGTTCGTTAATGAGATTGTTATGTGTTTGCCTATGTAACCACTGTTTCACCCATTTCGAACGTTTACGTTTTATTTTTTGTTTTTTATTATGATTATTATTGGGTAGTAAAGCGACTGCCAAGCCTATCAGTATCAAGTCTTCTTCGGAAGCCATTTTTTATTATCGATCGGATGTTGGCAAAACGAATTTTTGAAAATACTGACTGTAAAAATAACAAAAATAACACGCAAACCCGCTGTAAAAACGTAGTGTGTATTCCGACGTCGAGAGTACATGTTTTGGCCTTCTGGTATAGAAGCCGGAAAGGTTACCTTCATGAAACCTTATAGTCTGTGGCTCATCCGTGAGTACAGGTTTGGCCTTCCGGTTTAAAGACCGGAAGGCCGGCCTTCCGGTAAACCTTAGCGTCTATGGGGGCCTTTGATAGGATGTATGAGAGGTTTGACTCAAAGGGAATTTGGATTGAAATGATACGAGATATAGGATCGGTATTGGAAAGATAGGTGAAAATTGACCGTTAATTAGGTAGTTTGTATATATAATTCTTATAATTATATATATCTAGAGGTAAAACACTATGCTCATATAGTTCTGATAACTATAGGGGCTGTTGAATGCACTTCACTAGAGCTTATATCTAACACTTATGAAAGGGCTGGCTAATGGCTCGTGATTTGTGTCTGCCTCGGGTCAGAAATAAATGCCCGGGCGACGTTTTATCTTTCTTTTATAGATAAGAGGTAGGTTAGGTTATATATATATATTTATTAACATAAATCTGACTCTAACAATAGGTTAAATGTGTGCGAAAGGCTGTAATATTGACTGTAGAGGCTTTAATGTCGCAACTAGAATTTGGAGCGTCCCACACAGAGACTGGCCGGATACGTCGATCCGGTTAAATAACTGCAAATGCCTGCAGTTGACGGTCCATCTCGGTAGGTGATTCGCGGCCTTGATCCGCGGTTGATTCCCGGGTTTTTTCTACGAATTTTCTCCCTCTTCTTGACCGGTGCTTCCCTGCAAGGCCGGGGACCATTGGAAAGTGGGTCGAATTCTTGACTCCCTGGAAGGTGGCTGCTGGCGCGTTGTCGGCTTCGCATCGGTCGTCCTCGATGTGGCCTAACTCGTCTCCATCACCAGAGGGCGCATTTTTGATGATTTGCGGCTTCTCGCAGGTGGATTGGAAACATCGGTGATTTTCGTTATTTGGCTTGCTTGGCTCAACTGCGGCTCTGCGATGCTGGAAATCTGAAACATAGGTGTTTTTGTTTGTTTTCCTTGGATACTGCTGCTTCTTGGTTCGAGGCGGCTGGATAGTAGCCGGATTCGAAACCTTGTCGATTTCTTCCGTCTTCGCCCTGGTATTGATATCGGCTTGGCGAATGGAAGCTTTGTGTAAATTATGGCTTAGGACTTGGTTTGTGTTACTGGATATCGGACTTAGGACGTTGTCCGGGATTCTTGGGTCTGGATTGGAAACTTGGGTGAAAATCTTACTTTCCGTCCTGACAGCGACTTCGGCTTCAGGATTCGAAACATTGCGTAAGTTAATGCTCTGCCTTCGATTTCTTATGCTTGAAATCGGGCTTGGAGCTCTGTGCTGGATTTTGAGGTTCGGATTGGAAACATGGGTGAAAGTTTTACTTTTCCCTCTGACAGCGGCTTCGGCTTCAGAGTTAGAAACGTTATGCAATTTAATGCTTTGCCTTCGATTTCTTATGCTTGAAATCGGGCTTGGAGCTTGGTGCTGGATTTTGAGGTTTGGATTGGAAACATGAGTGAAAGTTTTACTTTCTCCTCTGACAGCGGCTTTGGGCTCGGGATTGGAAACATTGTGGAATATGTTTGTTATAGCTTCAGGTTTTACATAGATGGCTTGTACTGGAGCGCTGCTCCGGGCGTTGGAACTTGGATTCGAAAGATAGTCGAAATCTGAAGTTCGCTCGTTCAGATTATACGACACCTCCCCCCTTTCGTCGAGTGAACTTTGGGTTTCGACGACTTGAATTTGGTCGATTGGCTGATTATTGATGATTTGGTAACGGCGACGGTTTCCATCTTCGCCTGGTACCTTGCGGATACGTAATTTAATAGGAGTAGGTGGGGCGGCGTGTACATCTGCGGTGACTGTGATTTGTTTTGATGCTGAGCCATTATCGTCATCTTCTTCGTCGCTGGAATCGTCCTCTTCCAACGGAGGGTTCCCTGATGGTGCCGGTCGAAGTTGATCGACGTGATATTTGAATTGCCTTCCATTCTTGTCTACCTCGTACACTTGTGGCGAGTTTCGGACGGCTATTGGAAACGGTCCTGCCCATGTAGGTGCGAAAGGATCCGGCGGGTTGTGCTCTCTTACCATTACCATGTCACCGACTTGAAAGGTGATGGTAGGTTCATCGTCTCGACCTGGATAGGTGCCTTGATTAAAGTTTAATTGTCGAGCGATGATGGTTTGGCGTCTCAACCTCGCGTCTTCTCGGGGTCGCTTTCGTCTTCTTTTGAATTCTGGAATTTCCCAGTCCCCTTGAGCGGCCGCTTCGTAACCTAGGAGGGCGGTTGCCGGTGATTCTCCTGTAGCTCGGTTCTTGCGTCGGCGCTGTATTGCTAGGGCACGTGGTACTTGTTGATCCCAGTTTCGTCGTCGTTGTTGATTGTGCATGAGGGCTCGCAGAATGGTTTTGAAATCGGCAACTTTTCGTTCGACGGGGTTCTCTCGTTGGAAGTAGATGGCGGTGTGATATGGCTGAATTTGCTTGCGCTGACACATGTTGAGGTATTTCTGGCTTTGGAACACTGTCGCGTTGTCGGAGATGATTACTTTAGGGTCTCCGTATCTTGTGAAGATCTCATCCTCTAAGAATTGGCAAATAGTGGCGGCTTCGGAATTTGATGCGGGCTTGGCTTCAGTCCATTTAGTGAATAGGTCCTCGACGATAAGAACGTATTTGTTATCCCGTGGGGTAACTAGATAGGGTCCTAACACATCTATACTGATTACTTCGAAAGGTGATTGCGCTGTGTGCGGCTTTTGTGGGGCTTCCTTCTGTATTTGGCGACTTTTTACAGAGTGGCATCTGTAAAAAGCAAACATCTGTTGACGTACTCGACAATTTGCTTGCGTAGTCCTTTGGCATGGTATAATTGAGTAATCTTCCGGTGAGTTTCGTCTATACTGGGATGAGCTTCTTCTAGCACGTCGTGATAGGCGAGGATTACTTTTTTCAACTTGCGCTTAGGTACTACTAACAGGTTGTCTTCCCCTTGTGACTTGTGTAGATTGTTATTGCGGACTGTGTAGCTAGTATGGAACTTACGTTCGTTGTTGTTCTGAGGGCCATTCATGCGGATGCGGTGCCATTTGAGGATGTCCCTTTGTGTTCTGCGAGAGTGTGCCTGTGAATTTTGGACCTCGGTGTACAGCTCGTTATGCTTAATCTGGCAAATGGGCTCGGGTGGTAGCATCCTTGATTCATCCGTCATATCGACGGGATGAGGTTCGCTGGCGTTACGACTTAGGAAGTCTGCTACCTGATTTTCTCGACCTGGACAATGTTGCACTTCGAAGTTGTACTCTTGTAATAACAGTGACCATCGGGTAAGTTTGGCTTTGGTGTCCCTATTTTTCTCGAGCCAGTATAGCGATCTGCTATCTGTTATGAGGGTGAATTGGCTGTCGGCTAGGTATGCTTGATATCTTTTGATGCCGAATATGGCGGCGTAGACCTCCAATTCGTTCACATGGTGTTTTTGCTCTGTTGGTGTTTGAGTGGCACTAGCGTAGGATACTATTAACCTGTCGTCCTCCGATTTCTGAAATAAGATCGCCCCCAGTCCCATTCGGGAGGCGTCCACTTGTAGGAAGAATCTTTTGCTGANTATTAAACATAAATTGGCTCTAACAAATAGGTTAAAAATGTGCGAAAGACTGTAATAATGACTATAGAGGCTTTAAAGTTCGCAACTAAAATTTTAAGCGTCCCACATAGATACTGGCCGGATACTTGGATTCGGTTATATAACTGCAGATGCCCACAGTTGACGATCCATCGCGATAGGGGATTCGCGGCCTTGATCCGCGGTTGATATCCGGGTTTTTTCTACCATTCTTCTTCCTCTTCTTAATCGGTGCTTCCCTGCAAGGACGGGGGCCATTGGAAAGTTGGTCGATTTCGTGATTTCGGGCAGGCGGCTGCTGGCTCGTTGTCGGCTTCCCATCGGTCGTCGTCGACGTGGTCCATCTCGTCTCCATCACCACGGGGCGCTTTTTCGGCGTTCTGCGTTTAGCTGATGGATTGGAAACATCGTCGATTTTTGTAATTTGGCTGGCTTGGCTCGACTGCGGCTCTGCGATGTGGGAAATCTGAAACATAGTCGGTTTTGTTTGTTTTCCTTGGAAGTAGCTTCATCTCGGCTCGTGGCGGCTGGATGGTAGCTGTATTCGAAACCTTGTCGATTTCTTCTCTTTCTGCTCTGGCGGTGATATCGGCTTCGAGAATGGAAACGTTGTGCAAATCATGACTTGATTTGATTTGTAGTACTGGATACCGGACTTAAGGTGTTGTCCTGGATTTTCGGATTCGGAATGGAAACCTTGTCGAAAATTCTACTTTTGCTTCGAACGTCGACTTTGGTTTCGGAGTTGGAAACATTATGCAACTTACGACTTTTGCTTTGATTTCCTATGTTGGAAATCGGGCTTGGAGCTTGGTGCTGGATGTTGAGGTTTGGATTGGAAACATTGTTGAAAATGTTACTTTGGCTCCTGACAGTGAATTTGACTCTGGTATTGGAAACGTTATGCAAATTCTGACTTTTGCTTTGAATTTGGATTATAGGAACGTTGGTGAAGTGGCTGATTACGGACTTCGTCTCCGGATTGGAAACCTTCTCGAAAATATGACTTGCTGCTGACGACGACTTCGGGCTCGGGATTGGAAACATTGTGTAATGTATTACTTGGCTGCGTTTTCTGCATAGAAATCTTGCGCTGGAGAAGAAAGATAGTCGAAATCTGAATTTCGCTCGCTCAGATTATACGACAGTGTACTAAAAATAATATGATTATCAATCTAACAAAAACTCAATACATTACATTCTTTAAAAGACGAATATGCCCTAATGTAGTAGTGTCATTAAATAATACAGTGATTGAAAAAGTACAACACACAAAATTCTTAGGACTTTTCATTGACGAGCAGCTTACTTGGTCGACTCATATTGATCATCTCGTATAGAAACTAAATACTGCCTATTATGTGATCAGGAATATGAGAAATATAATGGATAAACATTATCTTTTAAATATTTATTTTGCATTAGCATGTACCCATTTAAAATATTTAATAATTTACTAGGGGGGGGGACTAGCGCGGAATTTCATAGAAGTTTCATTTGCCAAAAGAAAATCATAAGATTAATCCGGATTAATCTTATCTCTCAATCCGGTACAATCTTGTCAACCATCATTTATACGATATAAAATGTTTTCTTTACCTTGTATATTGATATACGAAGCAGCCGTATTTGTTAAAAGCCATCCTGAATTTTTCAAACAACATAACAATGTGCACGCGTATAACACACGAGGAAACAATTTAATTTATTTAAATAATCATAACTTAACAACATACCAGAAGGGGCCGCTTTACTTATGTGGAAAAATTTTCAATAAATTACCTTGTCACATTAAGGATCATACAAATGTTAGGCTATTCAATAAAGAATTACGTTCTTTCCTTATCGGCAACTGTTTTTATTCGTTACAGGAATATTATGATTTTCCTGTATCGAGGTAAATTGTTCGTTTTTTATGTGTATATATGTATAGTTCTGTATTTTTTTCTAACTTTGGTTTGTCTTATGTATGTTAGAATAATTTATGACGTATCATATCCTGTGACAGGTTTACATGAATAAAGATTTATTATTATTATTATGGGTACTGGCACTGGGGTCCAGGGATCGTATTAAGGAAGAATACGACTAACATGTACCTACTACTTCAGTTTTGGTCTTACTTGTTGGACCATTTTGGGCAAGATAATCGACCTAGCTTTTCTTCTTCACAATAGAATATGGTCCAAACCATCGAAGTAATAAATTCTCACACCTCCCTACCTTGCGAACTGGGGTGAACACCTTCACTTGGTCCCCCTCTTTGAAATCCAGGTGTCGGTGTTTATGATTATATGACTCCATGCACTTTAGTAGCTCCCACACCAGTTCTGAGCGAAAGGTTTTCCCTTGATCACTCAGTATATATCTTGGGGCTACGTGGCGTGCAATAATTTTTTCCAAGATAAACTTTGCCACAGGCTTGGCCTTTCCTGAGGACAGAGCCTTTGGGGTAGCATAGTCTGTCGCGACTGTGATCATCGTTTTACCACTACGACTTCTCTGAAATGGTCCTAAGAGGTCTATCCCCACTCGCTCAAAAGGTGTCCCGACCTCTATTGGTTGCAGAAGTCCAACAGGTTTTTTTGTTTTGCTGTCCTTTCCTCGCCTGGCAATCTGCACATCCCTTTACAAATTTTTCTACATCCTTCTGTAGACTTTCCCAATAGTACCTGGACTTAATCTTGTGTAACGTTTTAGATGTGCCCAAATGACCAGCAAGGGGTTCTGAATGGTGAGCATACAGAATTTCCCCTCCTAGATGTGCAGGAATTACCAGCAAATTATCCTGACCATCTGCTGATGGATTCACCTTATACAGTACTCCGTTAACAAGCCGATAGTTTTTCGCTCGTCTAGCGATGCCAATCGGCACATTTTCAGGATTTTGAAGTGCCGTTATTAATATTTTCATGGAAACATCTGCCTGTTGTTCTTTGGATATATCTTCCGGCCGAAGAAGGAATGTGGGTATGTCGTCAATATTGTCTGTACTTTCCTCTGCTTTGAGTACTGGCTTTCTGGATAGACAATCCGCACCCGCATGTGCTGCATCATTTTTGTGAAATATGGTGTAGTCAAACTCAGATAGCCACAGAGATCACCTTGCTAGTCTGCCTGTTGGATCCTTCAAGGACCTAATCCAGCACAGAGCATGGTGATCACTGACAATTTTTACAGGTCTGCCATAAATAAGATGCCGCAGATATCCCCAAGACCAAATTACCACTAATCCCTCCAATTCTGTAATGGTATAATTTCTCTCAGCCTTTGAAAGGCTCCTGCTAACATAAGCAACGGGGTGTTGGGTGACCATCATCTCCCTCCTGTAGCAGTATGGCACCAATGCCTACCATACATGCGTCTACTCGCAGCTCGCAGCCCTTATTAGGGTTAAAGTGCTGTAGAACAGGTGCTGTGGTTAGTTTTTCTTTTAAGGTACCGAATGACCTCTTCTGTTCCAAACCCCAGGTAAAACCAGTATCCTTTTTCGTCAACACATGTTGCACAAACCCACAAAGCTTTGTACATGTTTTACCGTTTTGGGTTCAGGGAAATCCTTAATTGCCCTCAGCTTTTCCTCATCCGGGGCTATGCCTTCCCTACTTACAACATGACCCAACAACTTAACCTCAGGTTTTGCATAAATGCATTTGCTGGGTTTAAGTGTTAGCTCTGTCTTTTGTAAACGTTTAAAAACTCTCTCTAATTTTTCCAGGTGTTCCTTCCATGTCCTGGAGAAGACAACAATGTCGTCAAAATAAATGAGGACATCTTTCCACTTCATGCCCTCAAACACCTGGTCAGCCAAATGCTGAAATGTTGCCGGAGCATTGCAGAGGCCAAAACTCAAGACGTTGAATTCATAAAGGCCATGCCACTGTGTATTCTTTGGACTTTTCATCAATTTTCACCTGCCAATAGCCGCTAAACATGTCTAATATTGTAAAATACCTAAAGTCGCCTAAATATCTCAGAATATCGTGTTCGGAATGGGATAAGTCGACTTTTTTGTAACATTATTCAATTTACGATAGTCAACACAGAATCTTGTAGATCCATCTTTCTTCTTAACAAGTACTACCGGACTGGCCCAGGGTGAGTGGCTTGGTCTAATTACGTTATTCTCCAACATTTCTTTGATCTGCTCATCTATAATTTGTCTTTCCTTTTGAGAAACCCTGTAAGGGTGACACCTTATAGATTCATCAACGTCTATTTTGTGCTTTGTTAACGTTGTCGTGTAAGTTTGGAGAAGACGTCTTTATATTTTTCTAGTAAGCTTGCCAGTTGCTGTCTCTCTGCACTGTCCGGAAGATGATTTATCTGATGATCTTCTAGTGTAACTACATCTTTCGTTTCCTCCACATATAATACGATGCTTTCCTCGAGCGGCTTCATCTCTAACGGTATAAAATATCCCACACAAGACCCTTTTAGAACTTTAATCTTTCTATAACCTCTATTTGCTACCTTTAGACACATCTTTTTGTGGTGTATTGGAGAATCTAGTCTAATCAGCCCTCTTTTGAAATAGAAAGAGCTATTTTCCTGGAACGTCCACTGCTGTGGGTACATTTCCCTTTTTTCTGAGACTATCATTGTCAAGTTGTATTCTCTCCCGGGAACCAAGATGTAGTCATCCTTTAAAACTACCTTTAGTATGCTGTGTGGTTCTCAGCCTCCAGCTCCATCCCATTTGCATCTACCGTAGCTTCTCGTTCGCTATGTACAATTGGAGCATCCGAGGTAGTCCACGAATGTTCTTCTTGATTTGGCAAGCTACAGATTAATATATCTACTTCTATACCGCTAAATAAACAATAAATCATATTTTTAACTGATTTCCAATCTAGCTGATCTAATCCACATCCCAATTTCAAATCAATGAAACTGCATGGATATACCTTTGGTTAATAAAATTATAAAAAAATACCTTGAAAATATTTTCCACTGTTAATACAGGACACTGCAATACGTGAAATTTTTCGAAGTTTGCACCTATTTTGTGAACACCCTGTAAATGCTTGCTACCGTTTCGCTGAGGGTTGATGTACTTACCCTGATCTTAAAGGAAAAAAAAAGGGTCCAAGTTAGAAGTGCAAAACCCTAAGCTAGCCTTCAGCCGGAGCTGGCCGTGCGGTCATTCTTTAAGAGGACCATTTAATTAAGGGCGCCAGTAACCATTTACCCTAGGGTTNATTTTAATGACTAAAGCAAAATGGTCTGCTATATTGAAATTACAGACACTTTCTTGATATTTATCTTGATTAACATTAGTTAAAAAATAATCTATTTTCGATCTAGATGTGATTCCATTTTTATTGGTATGTACTCTTGTTGGTTCAATATTTTGGCATTCAAGACCGAAACTTTCTATGAGAAATGTGACAATCTGTCTATGAATACATCAATGTGGCCATCAGGAGATCTATAAGACGTTATTAAACAGTATTTTAGTTTATTCATAGTGAAAGAAACTGCGCAGAGTTCAGCATGCATTTCTTCTGAAAAATTAATAGTACTCACTAGATTTTTACAACTTATTTCCTTTTTCATTAAAATGAGAACTCCACCATGAATGTGGTTTTGTCTGTTTGTGATCGCCGGAATGTAGGCTTGGCTAATTTGATTTATTGCTGCGGGTTTCGGGACCCGTGTTGTGAACGAACCGCGGGTGGATCCCTAGAAGTGTTCCCGGCGGCTCGTGGCCCGTTTCCCTGTCGATAAGGATTTCGAGGGCATTCGGCGTGGAAGTGCCATTCGTGGCAGTATTTGCATGGCGTATTCGGCCGACGGGCCTCATTGGAGGCTGGCGGTGCAGTTCTGCGAGGATTCTCGCGTGGCGAGTTTGCGGTTTCTCTGGACTGAGGGTTGGGAGGGCTTGGATGTGGTCGTTGGTGTATTGAGGAATGTTGCGGATAGGCATGTCTGTCCGAGCGAGGTTGGTTATATGCTTTGGGTTGGTGCCAGTCTCTACGCTCATGCCGTCTTGCTTCTCTCAAATCACTCTCGATTTTCGACACAGTTCTGATTAGGTCTTCGTACTTTCGGAAGTGTTCTGTTCTCAGGCGGGATCTTAGATTTGGCTCTAATTGGTCGAGTAAGATTGTGGTCGTGATGCTGAACGGTGTGTCAGGAATCAAGCGGTCGCACATGCGGCGTTTTCTTGTTAAGAATATAGGGGCAGATTCTGTGGCGGGTTGCTTCTCGCCGTACAATTTGGCTAGTAAGTGTGCGATTAGTTCGGGAGAATTGTATCTCTCTAAGAACAGCGTCTCGAGCTCCCTGTATCTGTTTACTAGGTATATACTGTTATCGAACCATCGTCTGGCTTCGCCTTGTAGTTGCTCCCTGAATACTTCGATTCGCTCCGAATCTTCGTACGTTTCTGTGTCTGTGAAACACTCGTCTAGTCTTTCTAAGAACCACTCGGGATCTTCGTAATGCAAATTTATATGGTAAACTACGAGGTGTGCCTCTCCAACGCCTGCGATTTTGTTCCCCGTCGGCGAATCGTTTGAGTGCGGCTGTCATGGTCTCGGCCATTCGACAGAGCAATTCTTCTGCATTGAATGTGGATGTGGTGGGTCGCGAGGACCCGGAGTTCAAATCTCGCTCGGGGCGAGTCCCATTGTGAGGGTTAAACAAGTTGTTTTGTGTGGATTCGTGATTCGTCTCTTCCACAGACCACCTAGACTGGCGGTATCTAATTCCAATGCACGGGTACCAGTGAATGCAAAATCTGGGGAAGTGGAGTGTGAAAATCAATCTGATCGCGCGCATCTTTAAGCAGATCCGGATTAAGTAATATTTTTATTACATATTAAATATTATATTGCATCNTTTAACATTAATCGGGGACACAACCATACGCTATTTACTGATCATTTGTACGAATATGTAGGTAATTCTGAAAGTTTTAGCAATTGTTTACAAGTTAATAATAATAAGGAAATATATAGGTACAACTTTTGCTTACTGACAGCCGGTATTAGCTCATAGAATTATCTTATTTGGAATAACAAAAAATAAGGTAATAATAACTAAGAGATAAGTTTATGTATATGGTTTGCACCGTAAGTTGTAATTTAGTAATGTTAAGAGGAAGTGCACAAGAATGTTCTGAACATACCTTATATAGGTTTTATATTATTACACAAAATTATTTTAAAAAAGGAAAAAATATATACATATATAGATCAGCTGTTAATTGGTGCAATTATTAGGAGTCATATAAAAATCTATCTCTACTTGCTTGCCTCAGTGCAAGAAACCAAAAGAATAAATTTAAAAAAATAAAGTAATAAGTTGTGCTTATCTGGAGACCCTGCAGTTGCAGATGCACCGGCACAATGAGCACGCCCAGTAGAAGACTCCGCCAAGATCTAGCTCGTATCCCGATGACACAATATAGATCATTGTAGCAGTGATGTAAGACCAGCTGAGAGGCTGCCTCATAGGTTGAATGTCAAGGGATGGAAGTTTGTCTCTCTACTGATAATAAGGGATGTCAGCCCGTGGTAAAAAAGCTCTATAAAGTACGATACACCAGAAGGTAAATGAGGAATAATGGAAAAAAAATAGAGTAATTACTTACAGAGATGGAGAGTGGCTTATTTAGTATTCCCGTAATCATATAAGGGAAATTAGATATTACGGCCTGATTTTGCAATCGCCAAGGTGCACTAAGATCCAGCCAATGCTGCAATTGTATTCCACCAGAAGGTTCCAAGATACGTACTATCCAAAATGCATCAAAGGAATATAATTTTCACTCAATTTCCTGACACAAAATCCCCTTTTTGGTTAACACAAGCGTTAAGATATAGCAGAAAATTTTCCACACTCGCACCTTAGCGATAGCCCGTACGAAAACGTAAAAACCTATCTCCCCATTCCAAAAACTGCCGTTACCTTTTTTGCGAGTCTCATATATTAAACGGCTTAGATTTGTAGCCAGAAAAGAAAGGTAATGAATGTAGCCTATGGCTTAGGTCCATAGACATTATTAAACAGAATATATACCAGCCGTCCTTAAGTTTTAATTAAAATCCTCGATAAATTTAATTGAACCGTTACATGCTATAATGATGAAATTTTATATTTAGGGTTTTGAGGTGTGATCAAATCGAAAATGCTATCCATTTATTTCTTAAAAAAATGCCTAATATGTTTTTTAATTTTTGAGGGTCTTTTCTTAATGATAGTAGGCCGTAGAAAAGATCACATATCAAAAAATATAATGTCAAGTAAGCCTTTTTGAGTACTACCACATAAAAAATATAATTTTGGAAATCGGCCAACGCCGTCCTAAATACGGAGGTGTCCCGACTTTAAGTGCAACACACTGTTAAATAAGTTTTATTTACAATTAGCAATGTAACTACATACCAATAGTGGTTAATACGAAATAAATCATGTAAAAATAAAAAAAATTAAAAATAATTTTTTTGATGTTTGGTGCTTTGTCGTAATCTATGAACGGAATTATTTATAATATCGACATGAGTCCGCGGTGGAGACATCGGAAGTTCGAATCGAGCCCCACGTTGGGCGCCGTGTCGTGTAATATGATCTGAAGTGCCTATTAATTGAGAATTGTGGGATGATTCGGTAACCTGGGCTCGTCGCGGAGACATCGAAGCAGAGCACGTCGAACTCCATGTCGTGAATTATGGTCATTTAAATAATTGGTTTCCTCGACCTGGGTCCACGGTGGAGACAAAAGAAGTCGATCAAATCGATCTCCGCTTTGGACGCCAGGTCGCGCTATGTTCTCAAACGACTGTGGCCTGTGGTGGATATGGCCTACAGACGTGGTGTCTAGGACACGAGCTCGTGGGGGAGATCTCGACGACGATGGTCGAGCCCCACGTCGAGCGCCGTGTCGGGTTAGACTTTCTAGATATGAATCACTTAGGCGGTGATCGAATGTTCAGGGGAAATCATGAGAGTGGACTGGCGATGTATCAGAGTTGCTTAGATAAAAAGAGCCGGCTACGTCACCTATGATATAGTCGGCTAAGGGGTTTTCGCATGCTATGTCACCCGAACTAGATGCTCATTGCTCCCGCTGAGTACTATTACGTAAAAGTGCTGATTGTACTGTATCGCCGGTGCCAACTGTTCCACGTTCCGGGACACCCGACATCGGAAGTAGGCCGATGTCGGGGCCGGACCGCGAACCGTAGTCGGGCTCATGGGATTCCCCGGACCCTATCAGTTGGTACGTAGATATAACCTCGTCCCGAGTATCTGTGGGTGACCCACTTCGTGGTAACTCTTGCGTGCTACTCGTTTTCGTGAGTGCGTCGTGTGGGGTGGTCGAGGTGGTATCAGTAACCCGCATAGCAGCGGACCTCAACGCGTACGGCGCTGTGGCTGCGCCGTGCCGCGTACTTCGGCGAGCTACCACCTTCGATCTCTCAGACTCTTCACGCAGCATCGAGATAGCGTTGGGGAATAAGGCCATTTCCTCTTTCACCCGGAGTGTCGGGAGATGTTTCGCCGGCAAACAGGCGTGAGGGCAGTCCGTGTAACCGCTGGGCTATCCGGAGAGACAAGGTCTCGTCCAGCTCAGTCTTGATCATAGAATCACGATCTGATTTATTAGTTGTACCTTCCAGGGCACCAATCCTCGTAGCACTGGATCTCGCGTCGCAGGGAGGGATACATCTTACCCCGTACGACAATGTCTTTTGCTCCGAAAGTCTTGTAGAAACACTGATTCTACTTTAAATGTGGGTCTCTCGAGGGAGCCCTGAGAAGCAAGGACAACTTCTGTTAAATTTTGAGTACGCCGCCGTAATGACGTGCGTACTATGTCTTTTGACTTGTAGGGCGCAAAGATAATGCCTCGTAGGGGTATGTCGAGGTTGCCTCGACGAGTGACCGCCTAGAGGTTTGACGAGGAAAGTTGCCTCGGATTTGCAGATCTCGATAGAGTCTGAACGATAGGACTCGTAGGAACCTATGTGTATACCGTCGTTCCGAGGTGCGGGTCTCTCGATGGAGCCGGCACAATCAGAGACAGGGTCTTCGTCGGAGATGCTCAGTCTCGGACTGTATCGCAGGTCTCTAAAGGAGCCTGGAGTTTACCGCTGTTTCGATGCAGGAGGCTATCGAACGGGGTTTTGCNGTGTTTTCACCAAAGTCGCTCTATAAGCCAGTATAGGTGGTCTGTGGTCTCTTCGAATCGTGAGCTATTGTTCGGGACTCAGCGTGAACTGTTGTCTTCGTAGAACGCACCGTCATTGCTCAATTCGAAACTGGGGTGAAACGCCTGTTGTGTCGGCGGACTGTGTAAATCGGCTAATGACATCGTTCTACGTCGGATTTGTGCCTCTGTCGGCTCTTGTTCAGTTCGAGAGGCCCCACGTTGGGTGCCATGTCGTCGTACCTCGCTTTCACCTGTCCCTAGATTGTGGTTCTTAGGGTGTCTGGATATGTTATATGCTTCTCGCGCTGTCGCGCTGGACTCTGCTCGAGATGTAGCTAACATTGTACAATTGCGCTTAGGCATGGGTAGGTGAGAGGACGCGATCTAATTTGTAACAACTTGTCTTTCCCTTAGATAGGATGTATCAGAGGTTTGACTCTAACAAAGGGAATTTGGATTGAAATGATATGAGATATAGGATCGGGTAGGAACCTATGTGTGTACCGTCGTTCCGAGGTGCGGGTCTCTCGATGGAGCCGGCACAATCAGAGACAGGGTCTTCGTCGGAGATGCTCAGTCTCGGACTGTATCGCAGGTCTCTAAAGGAGCCTGGAGTTTACCGCTGTTTCGATGCAGGAGGCTATCGAACAGGGTTTTCACCTCAAGTTGGCCTACCTCGGGCGGTATCGCAAGTCTCTAAAGGAACCTCAAGTTTATCGCTGTGCGATGCAGGAGGCTATCGGACAGGATCTTCGTCGGAGATGGTCAGTTTCGGACGGTATCGCAGGTCTCTAAAGAAGCCTAGTGTATCGCTGTTTCGATGCAGGGGGATATCCAACAGGATCTTCGTCGGAGGTGGTCAGTCTCGGACAGTATATCTCGTGAAGCGAGTAGTGGTTGCTAAGCACTATAAATTGTCTCGTCAAGGTATGGCAGCCTTGAGGGAAACCTCGTGAAGCGAGCCTGTGAGCTTAAGCTCCAAAAGTTCTTGAGTTTAATGCCAGGGTTTTCACAATCAAACCGTGGAAGATATGTTAAAAGATTTATTGAACATAATTAACAGACAATAAGTGCTCTAAATTAACACATACAAGACATTTACCATAGAATATTATTTGTTACATATTGCTCTGTGTCGCTTCAATCGCGCTATGCACTCCCACTAATGAATTGCAGATGTCGGAAGTAGATGTTCGATCGCTTTCCTCCGATCTCCATACTTTTGGCAGAACGCTCGTGAATCGTCGGCCAAAATCTCCAGCAAAAAGCGCCCTTCGTCGCCGTCGACGTCGGATCTCGTTCTCTTCTGGTCTCTCCGGATAGCTGATCGGGGATTTTGGAGTTTTCTCCCATTTTGAGAAAACTCTACCCTCGGTCTCGGCTTAGGCTACCGATCATCGCATCTAACCGCCAGAGCGGTGGGACCTTCGGAAGGCGGTCCTTTCGGCCCAAAGACGGGGAAATTGGAAAGTGTGGTGAAATTTTCCCCGTCTTTGTAAAAGGGCTTACGGAGGTCTTAATACTGCATGAATTTGGTTCAAATGTGGACTGGTGATGCACGGTACGAAGCAGTACCGTGGTTGGAGGGTTCGGCCGAGATCGCACGGACACTTCCGGCGGCAGCTAGGAAAACGTGAAATCCTATTATGGCTTAGCTGGCTGTTAGTAGTCGCACGATTCGGCTCAAATTTGGATATGATAACCACCTAGGGATATTCTAGCATGGTTTTGGGGTTAGGTCGAGATCGAATGAGCGGAACGGCTGAAAACGCGGAAAACGTGAAATCCGCGTTTCCCCGTATAACGGCGTTTTGGCTAATCCGATTCGGACGAAATTTTAGGGAGATAATGCCAGCGACTTGAGGAGTGCTGCATTAAATTTTGACACCGATCGCTCAATAAGTTTTTGAGTTATTGAGATAGCGTCCTTGAACCAATTCAAAAAATGAGTAAGGCCGGTCGCAAACACGGCCACTTGTGGTCGCCACTAGTGGCTGCCACACGCTGCGGACTGTATTTTGTCTGTAGTTTAAATAGGTTCAGCGCAAACAGCGTTGGCAGTGGCTCGACCCAGCCACACGTTGTGGCAGAAGTCGTAACAAGTGGCTATGTTTGTGATGGGTCTAACAGCCACTAGTGGCCGTGTTTGCGACCGGCCTAAAATTTCAGATGGTTGTTTCCAAATATCGCCCTGAAGCGCGCCGGGGTTCGTCTGCAGATTGCGAGAATCGCTGCAGTGGATACTGAGCGGAGGGATGGCAGACCCAGGCGAGATCGATGCGGGTGACATTGGAAACATAGGTGAAATTGGTCTTAGACTTCGGAGGCGCTATCGCCGGAGGGATCGATGTTACGTTATAGGGCGACGTCCGCACTAGGATGCAGAGTCGCGGAAATCGCTTTCAGACGCTCTCGAGTTCGATGTCTGAACTGATACCGTGGAGGCTTTTTTGATTTACCCGGCCGGCGGCGATTAATTTTGAAACCATGGCGGGTTTTCTGTTTGGATTGGAAAGGTAGGCAAATTTGACTGTTTCGCCTCCTTCCCAATTCAACGGTCTCAGGCATATCCATAGGTACAAGACGACTTCTAGGAATATACTGAGTGTTCTGAAATCCTGAAACTCGCTCGAATGGTGGAATACGACAGCTTCGTCCATATTGACAAAAAATATATGGTGGCTAAAATAACACGTCGTTGTTATAGAAAAGTAATCTGTTTTCACTAAATTATTTTTCATTAGTTTCGCTGTGTAACAGTTGATTAAAATTAATTACAGTTAGTAGTATCTACATACCAATATTAGTTTATATTTAATAAATAATGTAGATAGTTTTCTACCACAATAATATAAAAAAATGTGCTGATTTTAAAATAACAAGTCCGTAAATTCAGGGAAACGCGTACTATTGCCTGTAAAAAAACTGACCCCCCCGCTTAAAGTTACACCCTTATATAGCTGCCATTAGTAGTAATAGTGCTTCACACTTGGAAATACAGTAAATTACCAGACAGGATTCTTAACTATTGATATTGAACAATTACTCTTTGGGACACTTGTCCCATAGATCTTAAAAACTACTGGACTCGCCCAAACGGCAATAGCTCACATGTGCGAGAGAGATGGAGCTAGTAAGGGCTTAAGCTTCGTTCACAGAATTTCGACTGCAGCACGTTACATTTAATTCAACCAATCAGCTAGCTATACTTGATTCCTTACCCCTTTTTTCTGTTGGGCCGTATTCAAAGACTTCATAAAAATAATATAGAGACCAAAAGACAAAAAAAAATCATTTTTTCCAGTAGTGTAGGTATGTAAAAGGGTTTATTATATTACTGGCCTAATTACAGTACAATATTTTAATTGTTTTAGCTATAATATTCCAAATAGTTTTTATAGTGCATTATTTATGTATTTCTCCATTTATTTTCCTCATATCGTAAACTCGATCGGTTAAAATTACTGCAAGCTCTTCTGACGTAGTTGTTTCAAATATTTCATATTTTCTTGCTTTGCAGAACATTATTTGAAGAGAATTTTTGCTAAGCACATTTCAGTTAATACTCTTTCGTTATATTCGGTTTGATGTTAAAAAATAATTTGAAGAGTAACACATTTATTTTCCGTAATATCATTAGATTTACATGACAAGAGAGTCCGTTTAATTGTTGACACTGACCACAGTTTTAGGAGAAGTTAGACTGTGCGAGATCAGGGGGCAACGTCGTCAGACTAAGAAAGCATGCCTCAAAAAGGGACAAACTGTTACTTAAATTGTAAGTACTGAACCACACTATCCGTTTTGACGGGAGCGTTGAAACCGAAACGGCACCATCCCGCAGTAAAAATACACAGGTTTAAATGACATTCGGCGGTTCGTTGGAATGAACATTTAAACCTGTGTGTCTTCACCATCCCGCGTTGCCGGTCCGGTTTCACCGCTTCTGTCAAAACGGATAGTGTGGTCCAGCACTTAATTATATGTAATAAATCGCGTTTATCGCAATGCCTTCTAGATCCTGACGGCCTACAAAACGTCAGAATTTGTGAGTAAATTTCAGCCCTTTTTTTGACTTATCTGATAGCGTAGTTTATAAAATCAATGGTAGCAGTATAAAATTTAGTAGGTACACGTTTTTTCTATTGACTGATATTTATAGTCACAAAAAATGAGTTGCATGAAATTTATCTTTCTATAGCTACACTTCATCTCTTAGAAAACTTAAATTTAGAGCCTATAGCAAGACGGGGTGATGGAGATTAAAAAAAAACTATTTGATTTGAAAACTTTTGCTGAAAAACACGGTTCTCAAATAAAATTAAGAAGTATATCGTCATGTAACAATTGTTACCAAGGATAATACACAACCGAAGGCGTGATTTTCACCTTCACATATAAATAACGTAACATTGACGGGAACTGAGTCACCAAAATTTGATTACATCTTCGATGAAAACAAATGTCAGAAATGGCTGACTGAGATTGAGGTCTCAAGTTCCCTTTTCATATCCTACAAAGCATATGGCATATCTTTAAATGTCATTGCTACTTTGTTTACTGGCTACATGTGCCTCTTGACACAAAGTTATACAGGTTCGGAAAGTCCTCATGGTACATCGGCTGTTACGTGAGAGCGATAAAGTAAGTCATAGAAATCCGTGCGATAGAGAAGGATGACTATAATGAAGGCGTCACCGCCCGTTTCGCCCTTCCACAAATGAGATCCACTTCCACTTGTAATTCAGCGACCGGTGGTCATCTTTGTTTTCGTCGTTTAACTTTTCCTTAATATATGTCACTACTTATACAATTCCGACACCGGTATTCCGATATGTTAATATAATCCGTTAACAGAGCAGCACAATTTCTCTAAGATGAAGCCAGATCTACAGATTTTTTTGGAATTGGGGAAATATGGAATTATGCTTTATTTCTTGGGATTTTTAAGTCATTTTAAAAAGTATACTTAAATAACAACTAAATGAACTTTAAATGCAGCTGAGCACTATACTCCATTTGAATAACTTCTCAGTAGGGGAAACAAGGTCACTAGATTTACAAACAGAGGTATCTACTAGCTACTGTAAAAAGTTTTCTTTGTTACGCGTTATGCTGCCCTCTGTTAACGGATTGTATTAACATATCGGAATACCGGAGTCGGAATTGTATAAGTAGTGACATATATTAAGGAAAAGTTAAGCGACGAAAACAAAGATGACCACCGGTCGCTGAATTACAAGTGGAAGTGGATCTTATTTGTGGAAGGGCGAAACGGGCGGTATGAGACGCCTTCATTATAGCCATCCTTCTCTATCGCACGGATTTCTATGACTTACTTTATCGCCCTCACGTAACGGCCGATGTACCATGGGGACTTTCCGAACCTGTATAATAAGTTGTACGTGTCATGAATGTATGACTAGTATCCATGGTATACTGACGAGAACTAACAGTTTCGAAACCGGTTTATATCTGTTGGCTCTCCTGACAAGTAATCTTAGCTATTACTATTTACTATAGTGGAGTTCAATGCCAGCCGAGGTTTACAAGGTCACTTTTAAGGTGTACATCATTACTTTCTCCTTAACTAGAAGATTTACAAAGTTAGTTAAATTACAAGAAAACTATATGTTTTCATGCCATTTCGGACTATCGAATGTTGGCAGTATTAGTAGAAAAATTATAATGCTGGGGCCACAGTTACGTCTAATGCCGTTAATTATCGCCTAACTTGCATTAAACGTAGATGTAATCACGACTTAGCGCCCTAAATTCTCATCGTCATTATTAATGGAGTTAGACGTTAGGCGATAATGCTGGGCCACACTTACACCTAATGCCGTTAATTATCGCACTATCTTGTATTACACGTAAATGTAACCACGACTTAGCCGCTAATTTATCATCGTCATTATTAATGGTGTTAGACGTTAGACGATAACACGAGTGGCGGTCTTTTTGACACATCAAAGCGATTTGCGCGTCATTTATCGCGTTGGTGTGGCTACTACCATTGTCTATTGCAATGCATTAGAGCTTCGAGCATGGTTTAAAACGGTTGCATAAAAAAAGTGGTGTACCTAACGAAAAAATAATAGACTTTTTAGTGTTTCAAACGGATCCTAGATAAAAAAACATAAAATAATTAATTGATTGATGCAACTGTAAAGTGGCCTCAATCTCCATGATAAAATTATTTTATCAAATAATGCGTTGTTTATTGAGTAGATTACAATCTATTATTTTTAACGCCATAATTATCGCGATTGTGGCCCTAGTATAGCATAAATCCCGAAATATCCAAAGACAAGTGGCTTCAGAATAAGTCAGGCGTTCTCACAATTTTAAGAAAACAAGTTCGAGTATCATGATCTTAAATGTAAAGCGGACAAACATTGTAGCCTGAAGACAATCACCAAAGACTGGAAATTGGTGAATGGTTTCGTGATTAATTAAGGACAGATCGATATTTTTCTGTTAAATTATTATGGACTGATGAAACATTATTTACAAATAGTGGAATGTTTAACAGAAAAAACAGATACTTTTACCCTATGAAAACCCACGTTTAACACGGGAAGTAAGGACACAAATTCGGTTTTTTGAAGATGTTTAGTGTGACCAGTTATTAGGCCCTTATTTAATTCCACAACATTTAACTGATTAATTGTATTTTAACTGCCTACGAAATGATTTTGAAGAAATTTTAGATAAGTTGCCCATTGAGAAATTAAAAAACTTAAACTAGTAAGATGGGCTGGTCCTCATAATAAACAATTTTTGAATAAAAGTTTCTAAATTAGCTAAATTACTTTCTGGTACTAGCCATTTCGAGACCTTTTCTTTGTACCGGTGTTTGTCTATAAGAAAGTCTTTACTCACACTGTCAAAAGCTCGACTGAGATCGAAAAATATTGTGACCACGAATTTATTTTTATCAAGGGATTCGTATATGAAAGATAGTAAATCATATGCGGCGGTACTTGTATTTTTCGCGAAAACCATATTGTTGAGGTAACAGCATCTTGTTTCCATTTAAAAAGTTATATATTCTTTTGTGCATAATTTTCTCAAATAGTTTTGAAAAACATGAGAGTAAAGTGATCGGGGGGTAGTTCTCGACTCTCTCGCGATCGCCTTTCTCAAAGATCGGTATAACAATAGCTTTTTTCAGATCTGTAGGAAAAGCACCTGATTTCACAGACATATATATTTTAAAGGTTGTTTTATGTAGGAAACCACAAATTTCAATACTTTAATAGGTATTCCATCATCTCCAGTAGAAGATTTGTCCTTCATTTCCTTCAGGTTCCTTGATATTTCCTCCTCTGATATGTCACAGAAGAACAGGGAATGTCGGAAACCGTCATCCGTAGTGCAATTACTGTCATCATTGCCATACTCCGCAGCAATCAGATCTTCACAAATGGTTGCAAAAAAATTTCCGATCGTATTACATATCTCCCGCTTGTCCTTACTGATATGACCGTTCTCTTTTATTTGCGTTAAAGGTGAAAACTTACTGTTATTTTTGGTTCTACCCGTATATTCATCCACAATGTTCCAGATTACTTTAGATTTATTGTATGCAGTATCTATTTTGCTATGATAAAATTCGTATTTTTTAGTTGGCACTTTTTCAGAAAATATTTTCTTAGCTTCCCTAAAATGATTTTTCATGAGAGGATCATCTGTGTTTTTGCCCAACCAGTACAAATTTTTCAAAACCGCACTGACTCCTACAATGCTGTCATCAGCCCATTTATTGTCAAAGTCATAGTTGTATTGTTTTATTTTAACAAGTGGGCAGGCTTTATCTACACAGTAAACAAATATACCCCAGAAAAATGACCATGCTTTGTCGGTATCCCTAATTGAGTATAAATCATTCATATCTACAGCATCCATGAATGTTTTAAGATTACTTAGGTTGTCATTACAAAAGGATCTATTATAAGTGTAGCTTGGTTTGTTTATTTGTACTTGGCTCCTCTACTACATCTGTCATTACAAAAACTTGAGCTTTATGATCCGATATTCCCAGATCAAGGTTTTTGCCCCAGACCTCCCCAATATTAGAGGCTACATAATCTAAGGCAGATTTAGCATCTCCATACTCACGGGTGGGCTCAAAAGGCAGTTTTGATGTGAGTTCAAATGATTCAAATACATCTCTTTTATTTCTCATATTTTTTATTTATATTTTCCTCTAACCAGTCCACATGTAGATATCCACAAATGATGTAGAGATTATACTTCTGAGCAATGTGACATATTATTGCATTGAGTATATCCAAAAACATGTTAACATCACTCCCTGGTGGCCTATAGAATACCAATATGGCAACTTTTTTTTTGTTTCGCGTAATTTCTATACCCACACATTCACAATTAAATTTGTCTATGTCACCAATTTTCTTGGAATTAATCCCGTCCTTTAAAAAAGCTGCTACTCCTCCATGGATCATTTGCGTTCTGCAATAGCTGTTGACCAATTTGTAACCAGGGAGGCCTGTTACTGTTATATGTTGTTCGTTCATCCAGTGTTCCGTAAGCAAGAGCAACTCTGGGTTTTCTTGGTGTAATAAGATTTCAATTTGGGCAATTTTGCTGGAAGCTTCCTGTATATTTAGATGGATTCCTTTAAAAGGTTCCCCAGAGACCACTTTATTTCCATGAGTCACTTTCTCCTTTCTATTTGTTTGGCATTTAAGAAAAAATTAAACTGAGATACGGCTATCCCACAAAACCATGCTTCCGGGCTTAACAGCTTCTCTTGACTTTGAAAGAACTTGATTTGGGATTCACATGTTTTTTGTTAATTTTATAACAAACAAAATCATCTCTGTTATATTTGGAGTCTAGATAGATTTTTAGATACTCCGGTTGTAATTCACTGCTGAAATTTGTAACATGAAACCATGCTCTTTTCTGCAATATTACTGCTTCAAACCTAGAGTCTTGGACATCAGCTGTTCCCATTATCGATGTGTTTTTACTACTATTTGTATTTTTGTTTACCTTGGGTTCACTGAACTTGTTTTTGCTGTATTCAGGTTTTTGTCATTCGGATTTTTGTTGGACGTTTTGTTTCTTATCAGAGGTCCGGTCTCACACTTAGCATTAGCGACTGCTAGTGCCACCTCTTCCTGGGAGAACTTTCTAGGAATCTGGGTTTTGTTATTTGTGACAGAAGCATATGTAGGTTTTGTCGAAGTCGATTCTACATCCGCACGTGTGTACTCACTGTGTTCACTTGCCTTTTTACTATGAACAATAGGCGGAGCCACAATCGTTGTTTGGTTGCTAATATTTATCTTTTGTAGCAAATCAAGCTTTATTATTTAATGCTTTAATATGCTTATGTAGTTGATTTATAAGACAGTCTTTTTGTTTAATTATGTACTTCAAGTAAAATATTTCAGACATACTTTGTCTTAGTTCCGAATCTCCACTAGCACTTGCAAATGTCAGATCCAGTTCGACCATGGTTTCGCAGCAATTTATAGTTTTGTCAGTATTCACTGATTATTTGCACCTGCTTCAGTAGAGCTACGCAGCTATTATGTAATACTGTACCACAAATTATACACTTTGTGCCAATTTGCCACACCTTTTGCAGGGCTTATTGGGATCGTAACAACGACTGTCTTTATCCTCCGCCATCTATAGTTGCATATTACTTAGTATTTTCGATATTTTTAATTTTTTTCTTTTACTTTGACATGTCAAGAGTCTTTCATGCTTGGTTTTTTAAAATTGACCGACTTGGAATATTCCAGAAAATGTTACACTATAGATAATACAAAAATGGATAAAGTAAAGAAGAACTTAATTAAGAAATTAACAAGGTAGGTGAGCTTCTATAATAAATTGTTTCTAAATACTAATGATGACTGTATGCAATACTTATTTATTTATATCATTACAACATTGTTCGAATGACTGCCTACAGTAAAAAACATGAAAAATTTTTTTTATAATGTTTCCGTGTAATATATTCCACTGTAGTAAACAAAAAAAAATGATAGATGCCGAAATGGTGTTTTAATAACAAAGCGCTACTATCCTTGGCAGGAAAAATGATCTCGGATTTGCGGGATCGAACGGGACTATCGCTCTTTACCCACGCCATCTCTGTAGGCTCGGACGCCTCGTAAAAGAAGGCTCTTTCCCCGTTATCCCGGACCGCGACGCGGCCGAGGTCTAGCGGCTTAATTATATCCTGTCTGGACCCCTTTGGCTGCAGCCGTTTCTTCTGGTGAACTTCTTTCTTGGTCAGCTTCCAATAGTAACAGTTAGCAACTAAATTTTATTGATAAAGGAAAATATTGGATTCATCCTGAAATAATTACGCTTTTGGGAGTATTGCTGAATAGGCAATATTGATCTTTACTCAAGTACGTGCAATAATATCTATTTAACGCTTTGGGCGATTGAAAGTTGACATCTTGTTTCTATGCCATGTAAAACTAGTTTATAAGTTATACAAATTCGTTTTTGTGGCTGGTTTATTTGAACTAGTCTGGCATATAGACTGAAAAAAATCATTACCCGGTATATTGGATTAATCGCTTTATTTCTTTCCCCTTAGGACTGGAAGTTTTACTTTAAGTGACGGGGTAGCAACTCCCTCGAAAAAACATCCAAACTTACTTTTGTACAAAGTTAACAGTAAATTTCCAAGGATAATCAGGAGACATCTCCCTGGAGCCGGTTCTTATCAAGTAATAAGTACTGATTATGAAAACTATGCCATCATTTACTCATGCAGCAATTTTCAGTTGGTTCACACAGGTAAGTATTTTTATATTANCCACCGTGACGGGTACAGTTTTCACCCATGACCAAAATCCGCTCCACGAGGTTCCAATCGCCCCGATGTTGCAGCCACAGGCTCCTACATTCTGCAAGCCGCGAAATGAGAAGAAGTGGCAACATAGTGGTAGGCTGATCCCCAGCCTCTTATCTTTAGATGGCTATATAGGCGTATTTAACACTCGCCTGCTATATGCTGGTGTTTGTTTACTTATGCAAATGTGCATTATTAACTAAAAACAGCTGTTTTCTTGTGTAGTAGTAGCAGTAGTAGCAGTAGTAGCAGGACCAGTACCAGTACCAGTACCAGTAGCAGTAGCAGTAGCAGTGGCAGTAGGAGTAGTAGTATCTCACCTTAACCCTTTGCAGCTCTTCAGCTCCAAACACTTTATGTCTTATCTTCCCAAAGGCTGCACAATGTCCTAGAAGGTTAATAGGGGTATCCTCCCCTACTCCACATTTCGGGCATAGAGGGTCCTCTTCAATTACTATTAAAGTTAAATGCCTCCTAAGTCTGCAATGTCCATGTATGAAACTATAGGCCTGCCTACATCCTCTATTTCTCCTTCATTTCTGACCTAAAGTTTGATAGGCCCATTTATTAAGGGTCCCATTAATGCTACCTCGTGTGATTTGTTCCCTTAATATTCAAAGTTTGCCAGGAAAAATTGACGAACTCCTTATACTTTTAAATTTTAATCTATTTGACATAGTTTGTTTATCAGAACACTGGTTGCAAAATGATAAACTTTTATCTATTAACCATAAACATTATAAATTAATTTCTTCCTTTTGTAGAATAAGAAATAATGAACACGGTGGCGTTGCTATATTTGCTTCACATAGTCTAAAGCTAAAACCATTAAAACTTGATGATTTTTGTGTTTCTTATTATGCTGAATTCTGTGGAGTACATATCGTCAATAGTAATTGTGTAATGGTATCCTTGTATAGGTCGTCTTCATCAGGAGATATTTGTATTTTTAAACAAAACATATTTAACATGCTCAACCACGTATGTAAATCATTTAAATATATAATACTCATTGGAGACATAAACCTAGATCTTGATAATCATCATATACCGATGGTAGGGGACATCAATAATATATTTTCCATGTTCAATTTAAAACATTACATTCACGAACCTACTAGAATTACTAATAATACTAGTTCCTGCTTGGATAATATTATAACAAATTTTTCTTGTAAAGAAATTGCTGTGAGTGTTTGGGACCCGCACATATCCGACCATCATGCTCTCTATGCGATATTGAGAAACCATTAAGTTCCCGTTTTCAAAGATAATAATAATGTGATGGTCAGGGCGATTAATGAAAATAGAATTAATAATTTCGCTAAAAATTTTAATAGTATATGTTGGGCTAATTTAAATAGTTTAACATCAGATAAAGTGGTAAATGTATTGTTAAACTTTTTGATAACCCAAGTTGATCTATGTTTTCCATACGTGCGGGCTGGAAATAGCCATAGCAAATTTAATCTTAAATGGTTCAACTAACGCCTTCGAAATGTTCGTAGTGAATACAGACGCGCGTTAAAAGAGGAGAAACGTACAGCTTATACAAATGAAATACTAGGGTCCAGTTGTAAAAGTAAATCAATATGGAAATTAGTAAATTATGAAAGTGTAGTTCTAATCCAGTTTCATCTTGTCTTACACCAGATGACTTTAATGTATTTTTTTCGAGTGTTTGCGAAAGCATTAGTTTGACAATTAATAATGCCAACTTAGATCCCCTGCAATTTTTGCATAAAACGTCAAAACCTTTAACATCTTTTTTTATGTCAGGTATTCTTAAGTCTGATGTAAGGGAAGCTATATTAGCACTCACAAATTCATCTTCCTTAGATTATTATGAATTAAACAGTTTCATGATTAAGGCATCATTAGACACGTTGGTTGATCCGTTAACATGCCTATTTAATAAATGTTTAGAGGAAGGAAATTGGTCCGACCCAATAAAAATTTCAAAAATCACACCAGTACATAAAAAGGGTGACACTGAATGTCTTGACAATTTTCGTCCCATTTCAATTATACCTATTTTGGGTAAAATTTTCGAGATGCTGATTAGAGACAAACTGGTAAGCTACTGTGAGAAGTATTCTTTATTTTCAAAGTACCAATTTGGCTTTAGGAAACATAAGTCAACTGTTAAAGCCCTTTTAAATTTCATTGAGGTCATCGTTGAGGGTCTTGATGAGAGTGTGCATACAAATGCCATTATGTATGACCTCACTAAGGCTTTTGACTGCGTGCGTCCAAATATATTGATGCGGAAACTTGAATACTGTGGAATTAGAGGCAACGTGCTTAAACTTTTTTCCTCATACCTTAATAACAGGAAACAGTTTGTCTCTTATAAGAGTCCAGTATTCTACCTATCGAAAATGGAGTTCCTCAGGGATCTATTTTGAATCCGGTCCTTTTCCTCTTGTACATCAATGATTTGTCTAATTCTTTAGTTAATAGTTCATGTATTTTATATGCAGATGACACCACTCTATTAACTAGAGGTGGTCTTGAAGTGAGTGACATACAGATTGCTGGTTCTCCGCTAATAATTTAAAATTAAATGAGTCAAAAACACAAAGACTGCTTATTAGCTCTGATAAATGCGCTACGCAATCTAAGCCTGCCAAATTTCTTGGTGTTGTTCTCGATACCAGTCTTACCTGGAGTCGTCATATTACATTACTCTGTTCTAGACTAATCATCAAATACATTTGCTCTCGGGCAACTAACTTAATATTTCTTATAGTATTCTCCTTTGGGGTAATGCAATAAATGCAATTAAAGTATTCCGACTCCAAAAGGCAGCTATTAGGCTTATAAATGGAGCTGTACCGGGTGCTCCATGTAGAGATCTATTCAAAAAATGTCATATTCTCCCACGAGTCAATATCGCAAAAAAAATGTTGTAAAATCCTTATAGTTTCCGAGAAAAATATTATTGAAGTTATAGTACATTCAACGACTACATAGCTGGACAACTGTAGTCTCTAGAGTCAATCGCAATGCGCGTAGAGAGCCACGTGGCCTCAGCGACTCCGAATACTGAAATCGTATTTTGCAATCGTCGTTGCAACAGTATTTACCTGTTATCTGTGATGTTTACAATATTTTTTTAGTAGTTAGTGTCAAAAATGGGTAGTTAGTGTCAAAAATGGTTTGCGTGTATAGCAACTCGGAGTTGATGGATTTCGTTTTAATTTATGGTGAAGCATTTGTGTTATGGTGAAGCAAGACAACATTTGTGTTAGTTCGTACAAACTGAGTAAGACGGACCCAAATGTCTTTACACGTTGGTGGATTTTGAACAATTGTTGTAAAATCGGGTATGTCAAATGATTTTATTATTTAAAAACACAAATTAATTGTATTAATTAATAAAGGCAAAAGNGGATACACAGACACACACACACATGGAAAAAAATCCTCAAAATTTTGGCTGTTTTTGTATCCTTGAAATTTCTCCACATTATTGTGATGGTTTATGTTGTGCTCAAGTTTCTAAATATATTTTCATGTTTCAAACAGCCACACGCACACACGGACAAATACACACACACAAACACATACGCACATACACACACACCTTATGGGCCTTTCTGCTCCCTTCATTTTGAAAAATTTCGATGGTAGAAAACTCGAGTAGGCGATCAGCTGGGATTTCACTCTTCACGGATTTTTCATTCTTAAGAGTCCAGGGAACGAACCCTCTGACCCGATTTTTGCGTTATCGGGGACAAACTTTTTTCGCCTTCAAGACCACCGTGACGGGTACAGTTTTCACCCATGACCAAAATCCGCTCCACGAGGTTCCAATCGCCCCGATGTTGCAGCCACAGGCTCCTACATTCTGCAAGCCGCGAAATGAGAAGAAGTGGCAACATAGTGGTAGGCTGATCCCCAGCCTCTTATCTTTAGATGGCTATATAGGCGTATTTAACACTCGCCTGCTATACGCTGGTGTTTGTTTACTTATGCAAATGTGCATTATTAACTAAAAACAGCTGTTTTCTTGTGTAGTAGTAGCAGTAGTAGCAGTAGTAGCAGGACCAGTACCAGTACCAGTACCAGTAGCAGTAGCAGTAGCAGTGGCAGTAGGAGTAGTAGTATCTCACCTTAACCCTTTGCAGCTCTTCAGCTCCAAACACTTTATGTCTTATCTTCCCAAAGGCTGCACAATGTCCTAGAAGGTTAATAGGGGTATCCTCCCCTACTCCACATTTCGGGCATAGAGGGTCCTCCTCAATTACTATTAAAGTTAAATGCCTCCTAAGTCTGCAATGTCCATGTATGAAACTATAGGCCTGCCTACATCCTCTATTTCTCCTTCATTTCTGACCTAAAGTTTGATAGGCCCATTTATTAAGGGTCCCATTAATGCTACCTCGTGTGATTCCTAGAATTGGTTCAGGTCCCTGACCAGATCCCCTAGATCCGAGACGAGCTAGTTGATCAGCCCTCTCGTTATCAGAGATACCCATGTGGCCTGGGACCCAAACCAACTCTACCTCTCTTCGTCTGGACAATGACTCTAAAGCGTCTCCAAATTCTTGGGCGAGGGCAGATCTTGTCCTCGGGGTGCTAACCGCTCTGACCGCCGCCTGACTGTCAGAGCAGATAAAAATTTTCTCTACACAATTCCTTACCATCTTGCTTACTACCATCAAAATAGCAAACACCTCGACCTGGCGTACATACCCAGTGAAAAGCTTTCCTGGATGCCATTGCCTTCCAGATAAATTCCTGTTCCTGAAAACTCGCCTCCTACCCTAGATCCATCCGTATTTGTTATAATAATTTATCGGTCGAGTTAAACTAACTACTTTAAGTTAAAATCGTGTTAGTATAATTTACGGTTCAAGTTTTTGTTTGTTTTCCTAATTTCTTAATTCTAACCTACAACTACTAGGCGAGCGGTTCACCCCTAAAAAGATGCTTCTAAATGCAGGTAACCGACTAAATTTTTAAAACAAAAACCTACAGCATGAAACTCTTTTTATTTTATAAAGTGTATTTTTCTGATAATTTACATATTTTTTTTTATATTTTTCGGCGTGGTCAGGCAATTGTTATAAACAAAAAAGTTGTAAAAAAATTACTCGCCGAATGGCAATAAACACCATTTGTTCTTTGACAAAAATTCGAAAAATGCTTCGTTTCCGAGATATTTACAATTTAATGTGAAAAAAGTGACGAAATCGACAAATTTTCGGAATTATTTTCTCAAAAACTACTGAACAGATTTTAATTCTAAAAAGGCATAACAATCGGCAGATTTTCTACTTTAAGATATATTTTTTTGGTATGGGTCAATCATTTTATTGAAGTTTAAAGGGGAAAAAACTATTTTAAAGAAAATTATGATAACATTTGAAATTTAAATTTTCTTTTTCAGTCAGTCACGAGTAAAACTCGTGTATTAACAATGAAGATGCAAAAAGTACCTTCTCATTTCCTAATACTTACAAATTAAAGAAAAGGTGTCTTAGAGCGATTCCTAGGGACAACTGGACACCTACCAAATAAAAACTAAAAAACTATCTAAACCGGATGGGACATTTGAAATCGTTTCTTCTACACTAAAATTGAAAGATAACGCTGTCTCATCAATTTTTCAAAGCCGAAATATATATCGACAAATAAATCGATACGAAGCTTTAGTTGACAACTGAAGAGTAGATGTCCTCGAAAATTTTGAAAATTTAATTAATACGTTACATGAGAAGTTAAATATACATGATTGGAATATAAAAACGTTGACGTCTAAAATTATTTTTTATATTTTAAATTTTGAGACTGATGCGGTTATAGTACTCGTATGAATGCCTTCATATGTACGTAAAAGAATATTAGTATTATTTGCCTGATTACGCGCATTTAAGTTGGTCCACAAATCATTTGTGCCTAAAAAGCTGTTTCAATTTCTCACACTAATGAAACTTTTAAATATTCCAATTAACTTCTTGTCTCTCCAAATAGAGAAACAGTAGCCAACATTATTTAATAAACATATCTTCTTCACTATCAGATACTCAGAAAATAGTAGTACTGCTTATTGATGAAATATATATTAATTCTAGATTAGATTACCGTGCAAAATGTGTTATTGGAACAGTTTCTAATAAAGATGAAGTTGAATTTGCCAAAACTATTTTGTCTTTCATGATTTGTTCGCCATTTGGAAAACTTTGTGAAATTGTGAAGTTACTGCCTGTGTTAAATATTACTGAAAGGAAATGGTTCCTATCACTCGAAATATAATTGATATACTTAGTTCAAAATTGTGGTATTCACGTTCTATAATTACCGACAATCACAGAATCAATAGAACAATGTTTATGCTGGACATCAGAATTAACAGGAAATGAAAAAGAAACACCTAATTTTATTCCTAACCTTTTAGATACCAAAAAAAAAAATAGTTTTAACTTTTGGCTTTGTTGGCTAATTTACATATAGGTACATATTTTCATATTTTACATTTTAATAAAACAGTTATTCTTATAGATAGATATTCTTTAAATTCAAGAAATGAAATCGTCGGCCGTCTCCGACATGCGAAACGATCCAGTCTACACCTTTAACATAATGCAGTGTTGCCTTTGTTATTTCATGGCTTGTAGATGTAGGAGGCTGTGTCGCAGTCCTCATCCCCGACGATGTGAATTACGTCTCGAGGCTGAATATTAGGTCCGAATTACGGACTTCGGACCTAATACATATAACACCCTGTCCATCATTAATTTAGAGGATACAGAAATTCAACATTCCAGAGAGGCCATAGATTAAGATTACCAGCAGCCGGAATCTGAGATAATCGGAGAGATAGAGAGCCACTCGCCAACTTAAGGGATGCCAGACACCAAATCCAAAAGTGAATGAACGAAGTGAATAAATAATATTTAAAACAATAAAAATTTTCTTTAAAATTTTTACATCTAAGTTCGATTTCTTACAAAAATTACTCTTTCGAGATCATTAGCTCCACGAAAATCATCTGGTATGAAGGGCAGTACCCCAAGCTCCTCAAGCTTACAATGTCCCAAGTTTCATAACTTGCAGGTTCTCATCAGGGACCTCAGAACTTAAGTACCTAGCCAGCACAAAACCAAATGGACCTAGTATTCGCAGTGTTCGAGAAAGATTTCGTAGAGTCAGTGGAAAAACTCTATACAGGATAGGTCAAAACCTCAAACTTAAATAGGGTCAGTTAAAACCCTATTTCCTTAATTTCATGGTATCAGCATGGCTTCATGCAGGGGCGAGCCACGGTGTCTAACTTATGCCTCTTTACTCAATTCATATCTAATGAAATTAATTCACAAGGCCAGGTGGATGTGATTTACACCGATATTGCGAAAGCGTTTGATCGTGTTAATCATAAAATACTAACTCGTTCGGCTTCAGTCGTAATTTATGTAACTTTTTCCAGTCATATATTCTTGAAAGAAAGCAATATGTTACGTATTTTGGACACAGTTCTCACATTTTTACAGCAACCTCGGGTGTTCCTCAAGGGTCCAATTTTGGGGCCCCTGTTTTTCTTGTACCTTATTAATGATCTGTCTTCTGAGCTTAATTGTAAAAAGCTGTTATTTGCTGATGACTTGAAGTTGTTTTGTGAAGTATCAGTTACTGAACACTGTCAGAAGTTGCAAAGTCAGCTACAACTATTAGGCAATTGGTGTACTAATAACTGTCTGGAATTAAACGCAAGTTTATAACTTATACTCGCAAATTGCATCCAATAATATTTTATTACGCGCTAAATTCGGAAGTACTTGACAGGGTGGACTCTATTAAAGACTTAGATGTCTTGTTTGATTCGTGGTTCACATTTACTAAACATATTCACAAGATCACTTCGTCTGCATTAACGATGCTAGGCTGTATCATACGCAACTGTCAGTCATTTTCTAGTGAAACTGCCTTAAAGAGACTGTATAATTCTTACGTATGAGCTAAACTTGAATACTGTTCAATAGTATGGAATCCGCACTATGACTACCTAAAGCTTTCACTTGAAAATGTCCAAAGAAGATTTTAAAATTTTTTATCAATCACTTAAAGTAGACGGCTTTTACCCAGAAAGAGGTTATCCTTATGTTTTATTAATTTGGAAATTTTAAATCAAATTTTTTATCGGCACCGAGACACAAAAGTGTCGAATTTTGATATTAAATATATTTAAAATAGTCACTAACAGGATGTGAATTACTATACTTGATTTAAATGGAAGATGTGTATAGATAGTATAAGTTAAAATGTGTAATTAATGAAATTTTTACGACAATACGACTCGACTGTCAAAGTTATAACTAAATTTGAATTTGCGTATTCATTAAACTATGTAAATGCACTCATGTTGTACAATTATGGGTAATTATTTACTATAGTGGCACCATCTCCAATTTTCACAAAACTTTGTTTACCCCCTCCCCCCTATTTTAGATGGTGCTGAACACAAATCTGAAGTTATTTTTCTGCGGCCGAACTTAGTTTTCGAGAAAAATTTTTTTCTAAATTCTAACCTGGATATTTCAGATAACACTACGTAGAACGAAAATAGGGGGGGTAGACAAAATTTTGTGAAAACTGGAGAGGGTGCCACTATAGTAAATAATTACCCAATTATGTTACAAAGAACAGTAAAGAACAATGTTACAGTATTAAAAGTCAATTATAAGTTCTGGCATGAGCACATTTAATCATCATAGTGAAATTTGACAAGTCATTGACGTAAGATGAAGGTATTTCACATATAATTCCGATTCATGCAATAAAACTGGCATGTAAACGAAGCATAGTGTACCTGGAGCCAGAATATATGTGTGGAATATATGTCTGTAAAAACTGTTTTGTAGCATATAAATCTTGACAGTTGTTGTTCAGTTTAAGTTTTGTAAATTGTTAGTTGTAAAAGTGCATCAAGACTGCAAAATCATATGTGCAGAATGTAAAAGTCCCTCATAACTCCATAAAATATGTTTAAACTCCAACCAAAGGTCAATTTGTTGTGTAGACTTTAGAATGCTTGTCGGAGCAGCGTACTCAAAAACTTTCTTTCGCTTACATTTGAAAAAACGAACAAAGATTGTGTAAAAGGTGTTTAATAGGTAGTACTAAAGACATAGAAAGGACAGACTTGCTGAGAATTAGTCTATTCATCAAAATTAAGATGAATTTTGAAAAATAAGTAAAATTTTGGCATAACTTTTAACTTAACCTAGAAACATATAATTGGTGTCAAAAGATGCAGAAAAATGCAAGGGAGCTGAAAATAGAAATTTCATGCACCTCAATTCAATCCATAACAGTACTTGCATAAATAAAATATCAAAAATGCTTATTGTACGTTGCTATAGTAATTTTCATTTGTTTCCCACGTCTAATAAAACCAATATCCGGGCTCGAGGTAGCCAGTTTTCCATGTTTACCTGTAGCAGTAACATCGTTAGTTTTGTTCCTAGAAAAACAATTGCCATCAGTTATAGTCAACAAATCAGTAAAAATTTGTATACCTACACAGCCATCTTGGTGATCTAATGTCGTGACAAAATTTAACAGTAAAAAGTCAGAATGTTACATTAGTGGAAGTGACATTAGTCCGAAAAAACATTCAACAGTCTCAAACAAGCAACTGGTAAAACAACAAATTGAAACAAGGTGAATTTGCATAAATAAAAAAGTGACAAGTGGAATCTTTAAAAAATATATTGCAGTGTAGTTTCACCTGGAGGAATTCCTGTAACAGCACATAAAGGATACTTCGGCAATTTACGCGGCGAGACGCCAGTTCAACGAGAGAACGTCAGACCAGCGCGACTACGGATAGGAGATTTCACAATACAGCGTGGTTACATGCCGATTTAACAACCAGCAAGAAATCTGTCATTGTAAGTGTCGACACTTATTAAACAAATATGCAAATTTGAAACACAACGCGCTATATAAATCTTTACATCAAAATTCTCACTGCATATTTATATGTAACTAATGCACGATTTTAACCAATTCAACTACTGACAGTATAAACACATTTATGCACTGTTATAGTAGAAATTTAAGGGGGAATTTATTGTTCATTCATCTAGTTTAAGGATTACAACAATTGTAAATTGTAACAAAACCCATAACCTGCTAAACAGAAAAAAATAAGTTGAACAATTAAAAAATATATCTTACTAATAATTTAGATAATGATTTAGTCAGTATTTTATCACTGCTAATTAAGTACTAAATGTAAAACACCCTTATGTAATTCCTTAAATGCCGCCCATGTTGCTTGTTTACTTACCTGTGGAAAGACCGCTACTCGCTCTTTTTAAATAAAACTTTATAAATAACACACTTTCTACCCATGTCTTAGCACTAAATAAATGTCCGTACATAAAAACTACACAACAATAAGACGAAAGTGACACACTAAACACAAATCAACACAAATACGTTAATAGCGGCTACACACTTTTCCTTTGACAGATGTCATCGACAATCATCGAAATGAGGGACGTAGCCGAATAATACGCGGGAATATAAATTCGACCAATAGAAATTTGTGTCTCCTGAAGATCTGATTTATTTATGTAGGTACATTCGCAAACAAATACATCCAAAGTTCCTTCTAGTGGTTGCAATTTGTTGTTCCGAACCTTCTACTTCTTCATACTTTCTGCGGTTACTGGTAATAACATAGACTGTTGGAACTGCAAAGAGTTAGGTCATCGTGCTCATCAGTGCCCCTCTCAAGTTAAAAACACGTATTGTTTTAAGTGTGGTAATGTTAATTGTACCATTAAGACTTGTTCTAGATGTAATCCGGGAAACACGACCAGGAGATATTAAGTGACCGAGCAATGATCTCCTGTAGTATTTTTTCGGTCAATTGTAATTTAAATCCTAAATGTATTGCAGTTTTGGGGTTTTTATTTTGTCTCACGCTGACGGAGATGAGCGTACATTTTTAAATGTGTTTATTGTAGGTATTGCCATGCGAGGTTTATTAGATTCAGGTGCTAGTAATACAGGTGGTCCTGGCTGGGAAATTATTAGTAATCTAAATTTTCCTCTTCAAAATAAAGAAATCCATTGTACGGTGGCAACGGGTTAAAGTTACATATATCGGAATAGTTTCCGTAGTTATACCATTTCGAGTTCCGGATCGGGTCAAAATTGTTAATACTCTTGTGATACCCTCTATATCGCGTTCATTAATTTTAGGCGCTAATTTTAGGCGACAGATGGGTATAGTACCTGATCTACGACACGATAGTTGGACATTTACTACGAACACTAATGCAGGGATTCAGGTTATTCAGTTGCAATCTCGAACGAAGTTATCTCCGGAACAATTAGCTAGATTAAATCAGTTGATAGATAGCGTTTCTCAAGATATGTGTGAAAATTTAGGATAAGGGACGCCGGCGGTTGGAGAGCTAAAGGACGCACTGAGGGCCATGCTGCCGTGGCCCTCAGGGCGGAGAGGGACATCCCAATATCCGCCATGAGGGTTACGGAAGCAGAGGACCGGCTTAGGTTAGGAAGAAAGTATGTCACCACTTTCCCCTCGAGAAAGCAGTGGAAGTAGGATGGTGATATGTTCTCCCCGGGATCCCTAGTGTGCTATACTGATGGATCTCGGGTAGAAGACGAGTTTTCAGGAGCAGGAATTTATCTGGAAGGCAGCGGCATCCAGGAAAGCTTTTCACTGGGTATGTATGCTACAGTCTTCCAGGCTGAGGTTTTTGCTATTTTGATCGTAGCAAGCAAGGAGGAGGTAAGGAATTGTGCATAGGAGAAGATTTTTATCTGCTCCGACAGTCAGGCCGCGCTCAGAGCGGTTAGCTCCCCGAGGACTAGGTCTGCCCTTGTCCAAGAATGTGGAGACGCTCTATAGTCATTGGCCAGACGAAAAGAAGTAGAGTTGGTTTGGGTCCCAGGCCATAGGGGCATCCCTGGTAACGAGAGGGCGGATCAATTAGCTCGTCTTGGGTCCAGGGGACCTGGACAGGGACCTGAACCAATCTTAGATATCACACGAGGCAGCATTAATGGGGCCCTCAATAAGTGGGCCTATCAAACTTTAGGTCTGGATTGGAGGAGAAATAGAGGATGCAGGCAGGCCCATAGTTTTATACATGGACCTAGCAAATCCAAGACAAGGTGGCTGCTGAGCCTCAGTCGAAGAGCCCTAAACCAAATGGTGGGGGTTCTGACAGGCCACTGCAGACTTAGGAGGCATTTAAGTTTAATAGGAATTGAGGAGGACCCTCTATGCCCGAAATGTGACGAAGGGGAGGACACCCCTGTCCACCTTCTGAGGCAGTGTGCAGCCTTTGGGAGAATAAGACATAAAGTCTTTGGTGCTGAAGAGCTGCAAGGGGTTGAGGTGAGAGACCTTCCATGGACCAAAATCCTGGCGTTCATTAGGCGTCGGGTAGGTTCGAGGAGGGTCAGAGGCAGAGAGTAGTCAGGTGATGGGACGGCGGGGTAGGCAAAAAGGGCCCACTTGTGGCCTAAATGCCAGGCTGAGGCGCCCCTTTACTACTACTACTACTAGGATGTACAACCCTTGTGGAGCATGAAATCAAAACATCTTCGCCCCCAATTAAGCAAAGATACTACCCTGTTTCTCCTGTAATGCAATCTCATATAATTCGTGAATTAGACCAACTATTACAGCAAGGTATTGTAGAGCTATCGAACAGTCCTTGGTCGTCACCAATTCTCTTAGTGAAGAAAAAAGATAATAGTTACCGTTTTTGTGTGGATTATCGTAAGTTAAATAAAGTTACGGAACGTGCTGCCATATGTATCAGCTATTCTTGATCGACTTAGAGAGGCATGTTGTCTTTCCACTCTTGACAAGTCCGCATATTTTCAAGTGCCTCTAACCGAAGCCTCTCGCCCCTTGACTGCCTTCACCGTTCCAAATAAGGGGCTATATCAGTTTACGTTTACCTATAGGTCTCGCAAATTCCCCCGCAAGTTTTAGAAGCCGACTTGGAACCTTACGTTTTTGTTATCTGGACGATATTGTAATTGTCACTCAATCCTTCGATAAACATTTGGAAATATTAAAGGTGTTTCGAAGACTTAAAATTGCTCAGTTGACAGTCGCAAAAGAGAAGTGTTTCTTCTATCGATCTGAACTTAAATATTTGGGGTATATTGTAGATCGAAATGGGTTACGTATTGATTCGGATAAAATTAGTTCATTTTGAGCATTCCGATACCGACATGTGTATCCGAAGTACATCGAATAATCGGCCTTGCGTCTTGGTATAGGCGGTTCGTTCCAAATTTGTGTTCGTTAACTGCTCCTTTATGTAATCTGCTACGAAAGAACAAAAAGTCTCTTTGGGATGAGTCTTGTAAAGAATCATTTCGTTCACTGAAAGAACACTTAATTTGAGCACCAGTACTGAGCTGTCCTGATTTTAATTTACCATACAAACTGATGCATCTGGATATGGCATTGGTGTTGCCCTAACACAACAGCAAGTAGGAGGTAAAAAGTTATATGCTACCTCTCCCGTTCACTTAATCGTAACGAACGGAACTTTAGTAGGTACAACCGAGCGAGAATGTCTAGCGGTATTATGGGCTATTGAACGCTTACGGACCTATATCGAAGAATCCTATTTTACGGTAATAACAGACCGTCACAGTCTAGTATGGCTAAATCGGTTACAGTCTCCTAGCGGTCGATTGGCGCGGTAGCTGTAAAACTTCAACACTACGACTATGAAATTATCCATAAGAAGGGTAAAGAACACATAGTTCCCGATACTTTATCTCATTCTGTTCCGGTAATAGATAGCATAACCAATGCCACTAATGATTCAAATGTAGAACTAGGTATAGAAAATGTTGCTTCCGTTTTAAGTGAACCTTCTGTTAGTTCCGATAAATGGTACGCGAAACTTTTTCGACAAGTATCCAGAACTAGCACAGGCGCTAGGCGTCTGTTTATTGGCGATTAGTTGTACCACGCTCAGCGATAGAAACTTATTCGTGAAGCGCATGATTTATTATGTCACGCTGGAGGTTATAAAACTTTCCAAAAATTAGCTGAATCTTATTACTGGCCAAAAATGAGATATGACGTGTCGGTATATATCCGTTGGTGTAACTTTGTATTTTTGTAAAACCAGAACAAAAACGTCCTGCTGGTTTAATGTTAAGTGCCCAAACTACCATCTCTCGACCTTTCGAACTCTTATCTCCTGATCTTGTTGGTCCTCTGCCAAAATGTCTGGGTTCCAATACATTCTTATTGTAGCAGATTTGCTTTAGCAAATTTCCACTTTTATTCCCTTTACGTTCGGCTACTGCGTCTAACGTGTGCAGAGCTATAGAAGATCAAGAACTTACAAAATATAGTTACAAAGTCGCTATTAAATATACAGTATGGTATCACCCACAGGCAAATCCGTGTTCTAAAGTCTATGTTACGTTGTTACGTGTCAGACAATCATCGACTATGGGGCAAACATCTACACCAGGTAGTCTCCGCTATCAGGTCATCGAAACATGAAGTTACGGGAATGACGCCGAATTTTATTATATTTGGTCGTGGTAGTGAAACTAATTCTAATGATCCTATTTTATTTGATAGATCTACTGTCGACGACAAGCGAGTAAACAGTCTCAATCGCGTATTTGCAGATGTTCAGAACCGGTTACGGCGCGCATATGATCAGAGTAGGCCAAATTATGATCTATGACGAGGAGACCAAGAATTCTTACCTAACGATCAGGTTTGGCGAAGAAATTACATTCAATCTGATGCTTCGAAATACTTTGCAGTTAAATTAGCACCCCGGTATTTGGGTCCGTTTCGTGTAGCTAAACGCCTGTCCCCTTGGACGTACCAATTGGTCCATAAAATTAATAAGTATAGTGATGTTTGGCATACAAAAGATCTTAAGGCACAACCTCCGGACCATACCAGCTATTCGGAATAAATTGTAACGTATTTTTTTGGTTGGTGACGGTCGGTTCGGACGTTATTGGTGGACGCCCCGGTAGACTACCAACTCTGAACGAATGTACGCAATTCGAATTACAATTTTCAATATTTATTGGTGTCACTGAGTCCCTGCTCGGACGACAATTTTGTAACGACCCTTGACTACTATTCTATCGGCAGCGGTGGTTGGCAACCGGCGGCGGTGAGTGATGTCACAGGAACGTACTCCGGATTATATTCTTTTTGTTCGGTGAGTCTCGGGCGCCAGTTTCCCTAACTTTTACGTGGAGGAAATTCCATGTAACTACCCTCGGTTTAGAGTAAGTACTCGGGATAGCTGAAGAACGGACTTATCCATGTAGGTCACAAAAAGATGGTAAGACTTTTTACTGATCGGAATTTATCAATCTTATCGGCGTTAAGTATGAATACAACTAGAAATATCTTTACTAAATTTATTTTATATCACCAAGGCCTACATAAGTTGAAACAATCAAAAGTAAAATAGTTTCTAATTACAATTATTATAAGCAACTAATATACAGAGAACGATTCAGAAATAACATACAACCGGTATGAAAGACTATATAAACTTGGTTAGATCAATTATTTATTTCGGAATTACAAATTAATTAACTTTCAGTATAAAAGAAAAATATACCTGTGCGACGTTTTCGGTGCTGGAAATAAATACAAAATTAGAACAGTCAAATATCGGTGATCAAGACACAAAATCGGTACGGTAAACAGACTCAGTATTAGACGTTTGGTTTATTCTGCAATAAACAATCTAATACTCAAAAACGGCACGCCATAAACAATTATTCGGTTTTAATTTCGGTCGGTGCTAGAAAGAAAACGGGTTAATAAATCAGAGTAGTTAATAAGCAACAAACATACCGGTCCCAAATGGCTCTGAAACAAAGAATAATAATTACGGGTTACTCTAATTCTACAAATAAATTTAGTCTGTGGTTTCTAGCAAAGCACGGAAATTAAACGGAATTTAAATCAGCCAAGGAGAAAAGCGAAACAATTCAATGTACAACGGGCATAAATAAGCAAACGGTAATCAGGAAAAGGACTTGTTTGGTTAACAGGAAACAAAGTCTATTCAAGGTGCGCGTTCGGACGCGCGGCCGGTGACTGATTTCTCCTGGAAGCCGTGTTATTCACAACCAATTCCCTGGGTCTATCCGTCGGTACGACTGGCGCATAACGTCTTCCACTGGCGATGTTATTCACAGTTAACTAGCAGTTTCAGTCAAGGTACACAACTACGTTCGTCAAAACAAGGACGATGTTATTCACAGTCAACCCGCCGCTTTACAACGCCGTCGCCTCACCACGTACTGTATGCGACATATTCATGTTATTCACAGCCAACTTCCTGGGTCTATCCGTCACGGTATGGCCAGCACCTCACGTCTTCCACTGGCGATGTTATTCACAGTCAACCCTCCGCCTGACAACGCCGCTGCCGCATTGTCGGGCACTTAGAGTTCAAAACTAGGCAGGACTTATGCCAATTGGGACAAGTAAAAATAGGAAAATACAATTTGCTTATTTATTCCGGGTCGCTGCTTCTGGTGGCTAACTCCTTCGGTTTGGATGGCGGTCTCGAGTAACGGTTTCAGGTCCTCGGGGTGGTCCTCAGGGTGGTCCTCAGGGTGGTGCTGGAGTTCTTCGAGTTCAAGATCTGAACTGAGGATTCTCGTCCAGGAAAACTGGTTTTATCGCCTTGATCCCCTCCTGACTAGCAGTTTTCGTGGTGGGATTGTGCGCGCGGCACTCGGAGTAGGGCAAATGGACGGTTTTAATCGGTAGAATTCTAGCGGAGTGTGGATTAGGATCAAGCCTCTACCGCCGTGTGTTGCGATTGTCCGCGGGACGCCTTTGGTCACATGGCTCTTTCTTTTCGCGGGAAGAAGAGAGGTTAGGCTGGGTGTGTGAAATTTGATGACCAGTGGGGAACGACTTGTGAAAATCTGTGATTTTCTGGATCATCTCATTGTAGGATTAAGATTTTCAACTCGCGTAATATTTAGTTGGTGTAGTTGCGTGGAATACATCAAAGAAGTATTTTTGTTTGAAACATCCAACAAATACCTGTGGATATTAGGATAAAGTCTCCCCCCGCTTCGTTAAAATTAAAAGAGTGCCGGTGACTCCACCGAGAAGAATTACAACCAATTGTTATTCTGCCACTAAAAGTGGGAATAGTGAGTCAAGAACCCCTTCACGAGGGTGAGTACTGTGTTATATAGATTTCACCTCGTTATTGTTGTTTCAGTGATGTTTGTTTGAATAATTAGTTTAATTTTACTACCTACTTTTGATTATAGTTTGTTATTGTGGTGCGGCGTAGCCACGTTGATTTCAAAAACTGGTCATTTACAGTAATGTGTTTTCCAAATAATTTAATTAAATAGTAAGTGCGACTATACTACTTATAATTATGTGTCTAGTTTTGTGTCATACTTTACTTACTAGTTTTAAACTAGTTTGTAATTATATTTAACGCTTTATGGTTCTTTGGACCGGTTCAAGTCAAGTCGGACCTTTAATCTTTGCGGTGAAGATTCTTCTACCGCACTGCAGACTCCACTGCAGGCAAACACAGGAACCATTTCCCGTTGATCGAAACTTTGTACATCAACGATTGGACTTCGCATTAGAGCCCAGCAAAAAAAAGAAACAGAAGCCTACTTCCACCATCTAGCGGACAACAACAGCGGTGCAGTTAAATCAGAGTCCAGGTATCTTAATAGCTGCAAGTTATTTCTTTTTTGTTCTTTTCACTGTTTTCTATACAAATTTATATACCTATACATATATTTTTTCAAAATGGTTTTATCTGCTAGTGTTTAGTAACTTGAATATACTTTGAAATATTTAATATGCCATTGGCATATTAAATAGTGTAGTTTTGCTCAAAGCGCGAGGTATAAAAACCAAATAAGAATATTTCATTTCATTTCATTTTCTTTTACATAAATTACTGCTATACATTTTTGTATATAGGCGGAAATTAAGGTGATTACATAGTCGGCGTTATTACTACCATCCGTCTGCAAATAAAGACGACTAGCGCATGCGCTTGAGCCCGAGCGACGCTTTGACCTATGCTTACTCGGTTCTATAGTTGATAATTTCCTGCGTCCATACCGCTTTAACCTTTTTTCTAACTTAATTTCTGCTTTAGAAAAATAGATTACTTACGCTTAATTTATTTTTCCTCTTAGCGAGCGGATTTACAATTAATTATTTTTTTCAATTAACTGTCCCTGGTTTACTAGATCTAGGAAATATATTATCAGTAAAATGTCTCATATAATAAACCTTTAGTATAGATTGGCTTTTGTTATCGTTTTATTTTGCCAGAGTTTGACAAATTTTAAGGTAATGTAAATATTGAGGTGTTCTGTGGTAGAAATTTGTCTGGCGCCCTACCAATATCATTTATTCGACTTTATTTCTCTTCGAACCACTCCCCTCTTCACCGAGAAGCCGAACACCTTTGTTTTGTAAACGGCCAACTGTATGTAATATATAGATTGAACAAACGACAATTACATAAGTATTTGTTCAGGTCGGTTACAAATCCTCAGTTGTACTCTACTTACTGTCGATTAATGGTACACTCACACCGTGTACTAAATTTGGTTTTTCTAAGTTCAAGTACTTTTTTGAAATTTAAAACCTCACTTTTAAGGGGGTGCAGCTTAGATTAAAGGTAAGTTGTGTTAAATGATCATATTTTGGGTTCTGCCCCTGCTCTGTGTCGGTTCTTATGCGAAACACCCTGTATAGCATATGTAATGTTAATGAAAAACGCTTTTTATTTGTGGACTGTATTTTTATGATATCAGATATAAACAACTTATTTGAAGTAATCTGACAGGCTTGCCGCAATTCGTTGGTCCTTTTTTATTAATATCGGTCTCGAAAAAATGTATTGGTGTCAATATGACAGTAAACAACAACTCAAACAAAAACACGAAAAACAAAGCTGCTACGTCTTGACCAGCATATACATTCAATCTAGTGCAGGGTAAATTATTAATATTATGCCTATTATAATGACATTTTAAGCTAGATAACATTAAATCTTTTATTCTACTACAGCCATACGACTCCAAGTCAATAATAATATTATTAGGTAAATGAGGCTCCAGCCATCTCTTTTTCTCCAATCCTTTCATAAGGAAGGCTGTTCTTCGTCTAACATATTATCGAATATGAAATCATCTAGTCCACTAAATAAATTGTAAATTGTTTCACATTGACAACCATCTAAGACCGTGCACATGACACATAGTTGGCTTGGAATTTTACACTCTTCCCGAGACGTTTATAGGGAATATTGGGCTTGACTATTCTATTCACAGAGGATCTATCGTTATTGTTAAAAATGGAAATTTCCTTGCACGCGAAACGCAATTCTTTTTTGTACTAAGTGAGAACTACGCTCGTTACTACCGTTCCTGACTTAAGAACCTTATTCCGACACGAACAATCGACGACTATCAGGAGCCATATGCTTGTGTACATATATGTAGTTAGAAAAGGCTCACTCTACTTCTGATAGTATGAATGTTGGAATTTGGTATCTACATGTCATACAGGATTATTTTGCCGTTTTACTACAAATTGATGGTTTTGTAAAAGTGGAAATGATTGTTATGTTGTATATGTTACGTAGAGAATATTAATTTTATTAATTTATTAATGAGATCGATGTTTAGAATATGGACAAAAATAAAAAATATGTTTAATGCATGCGCAGAACATACTTGTAATTAGTGCCTTAGTTTCTTCAAAATCGCAATGTTAGCATAAATCATGATAAGGAAGGTCAATGAACTCCAAACAGCATTACATCATTCTAATACGATATTGCATCATTCGATTTAGGTTCGATCAGCACCGCATTGAAATTGATGGGAGATTTAAAATATATGTAATATTAAAAAAATGGTTGCATAGTAGATCTCGGGATGATGGGGATTGGTGGTAAATTCAAAAACTGAAATAATAGAAATAATATATATGTGACAAAATATATGTGTA
>NW_019416511.1:56519-65966 GCF_000390285.2 Anoplophora glabripennis
TTTTTTTTTAATGGTTTTATATGCTAGTGTTTAGGTAGTAATTTGGTTATACTTTAAAATATTGGCTGTGTTATTGGCACAGTAGTTATTGCCGTAAGTTTGCTCAATGTGTGAGGTATAAAAAAAATAATAAGAATTTTTCATCTTTCATATTTTATTCTATACGATTTACTGCTATACATTTTTGTATATAGGCGGAAATTAAGGTGCTTATATAATCGGCGTTATTACTACCATCCGTCTGTAAATAAAGACGATTAGCGCATGCGCTTGAGCTCGAGCGACGCTTTGATATATGCTTACTCGGATTTATAGTTGGTATTTTCCTGCGTCCATACCGCTTTAACCTTTTTCCCCTAACTTAATTTCTGCTTTAGGAATAATCAGATTAGTTACGCTTGATTTTTTTTTTCCTCCTCTTAGCGAGCGAATTTACCATTAATTATTTTTGTTATTTAAGTCTATTGTCTATTGGATCTATGAAATACACCATCAGTAAAAGTATCTCAAATAATAAAACTTTAGTATAGATTGACTTTTGGTATCGTTTTATTTTGCCTGAGTTTGACAAATTTTGAGGTAAGGTAACTATTGGGGTGTTCTGTGGTAGAAATTTGTCTGGCGCCCTACTACTATCATTTGTTCAACGTTGAGTCTCTCCGAACCACTCCCCTCTTCACTGAGAAGCCGAACACCTTATTTGATTTGTAAACGGCCAACTGTATGTATTGTTAAGTCGGTTACAGAAGGTCAATGAATTCCAGACAGCATTACATCATTCTTATTCGGTATTGCATCAATATCAGCATATGAGTGGAATTGGCGGGAAATTCAAATCAAAATTGAGAAGTATTATCTTATGATTGTCATAATTATTTCGATGGCTATCATAATATGAAAAAATTCAACATGATTATCGATCTACCTAATATACTGATAGAACAAAATTTAATTTAATATTCCCGGCTTCATTATCGTGTTGGTACTTGACCTTGAATTCGTTTACGAAATATTCTTTAATTATTTTACCGCATTTCATGTAGAATTCCTGAGATATCCAGCAAACAATATCCAGGAACAACTCTTCTCGCACATACGTCCCAGAAATAATCGTATTGTATACGGGGTTATTATTACCCGTTACTGTTTGCAAGGGATAATAGTCCCCAGCACTTGCTGATGCATAATATCGCATAAGTTCTTTCGATCTTTTATTACGTAGCCAATATGGCGCTGCAAGTAGATGGCGCGGGTATTGTCTATCTAATAAAAAATTTAATTACTAGAAGAATTCTATGCTATTTAGGAAATTAGTTTAATAGAATTGGCGGTAAATTCAAAATTATTTGTTAACAAAAGAAATAAAATATATGTAACATTAAAATTTAAATGCCTGCATAGTAGATCTNATGTTTTTTGGTGAAGCGGAGACTCTTGAAGAGGGTCTTTCGCTGTCTGTATCGTCCATGTATATGTATATGTTCTCCTCGTTTTCAGAGTCCGACATTTTGTGCATGCGTGTGTGCGTGCGTGTGTGTGTGTGTGTGTGAGGGGGTGTACGTGTCAGTCGTGTGGGGATGCCCCCTTACGGGGGCGTACGTGTCTTTTGGTGTATTTGTCTGTCTGGTATTTGTTTGTCAGGGGTCGCAATTTTAAAGAAATTTATTCTAAAGTAATGCAAATAATTGATAAATAAGTAAAAGTGGGACTTACCTGGGCATAACCCCGGCACAAAGATGCCGACGGCCTCTATGCTTAATCCGGGGATTAGGTCGGTGATTAAGAGGAAAGAAAGGGGTTCTTTCCAGGTAGCCTTAATAAAGGCAGGTAGATTTTGCTCCTTGCACTACACTTTCACAAAACACGTGTGCTCAGAGATACCTACTATGAAAGAAAAATGTAAAAACAAGACCGCAAATTGAAATTTGTTTTAATGCCATTTTGTATTATTAAACTAAGAACAGTTTAACAAATTTATTCTTAAAATTAAATTGTATTTAATTTTTCAGTACTTCGCACTGAACAGTCATAAACTACAACTTTATATCTAATGACAACAATGCAAAAATCTAGTGGTTTTAGTAACTTTCGCTAGGTACCTACCTTATTTAAATTCATTATTAATATTCCTGATGTTTTTCTTGGTTCATGGTTTATGGAGTAAAAGCAAAAAAGCAACTTGTTTATAACAAATTTCTACAACATCCCCGAATCATATTGTATATTTTATTGTTTTATTGGTCAAATAAATAGTATATCACTTATGTGTCGTAATGAACATTTATAAAAATATATGATTTATTCTTAGCTATTCCAGAGATTTTTCAGATAACAATACTCTGATACTTTTGTTCACAAAATTTAGTTAGAAAAAATTTAAAAGCCTTTATTTCAGGTGTCCCAAAATTTACCCAAGATTTGAATTTTGCCCCATTTGTGCAGTAAAGTGTTGCCAACGGAAAAAAAAAGAAGATAGCGTGACAGCTGACAGTTCAGGATTATAAAAAATGGAGCCTTACACGAAAGAACAACGCGTTCGCTACAGTTCGCAATTTTCAAACAAAATATGGTCGAAATAGTAATTTATCTTTAATGTGAAGAAATTAATTGAAAAATTCAGAGAAACTGGATCAATTTAATGATTTTAAATATTATGGCCGTCCTTCAGCAAGTCGTTCAACACAAGACATCGAAGCAGTTCTTGAGAGTATTGATCAGAGTCCAGGAATATCAATGCGGCACCATGGTCAAGAATTAGACATTTCGAGAAGATCTCTACAATATATTCTCACTTAAGAATTACATCTTTATGCTTAAAATGTTCAATTGATTCAAGAAGAGAGTTGGTTGAATTAATTATACGAAGTGGATACTAATTTTTCAAACAAAATCATCTTCAGCGATGAGGCTCATTTTCATTTTGATGGTTTCGTTAATCGACAAATTTGTCGCATTTGGGGTTCAAAAAATCCACGAGTGTTGAGAAACAGATGTATCCACAGCGTGTCACTATTGGGTGCGGATTTTGGGCTGGAGGCATCATTGGACCATTATTCTTCGAAAATGCAGCTGGTCATGCAATAATAATTAGTGGTGCTCGCTGTTGCGAGATGATAATCCAGTTTTTTATGCCTAAATTGCAAGATGTGGATGTAGACAACATATGATTTCAACGAGACGGTGCCACATATACCATACAGTCCGAGAATTCAATTACTGCATGAGTCATTTTCTGGTCATGTAATTTCCCGTTTTGATGATCATCAGAATTAGTCGCCCAAATAATACGATTTCATTGTACGCGGGAGCGTAAATGGCCCCATCTGTCGTGCTGACTCCCAACTGTGCCATTCAAATGGCTACAGTAGAAAGCGATCTGCTATATTGCAGATACTTGTTGCCACCCACAGAGGGTGAAGACAATGTTTTAATTGTCAGTGTTGCGAGAAACAACTACTCCGAGGGCTATATGCCCCTACCGGCAACACCTAGAGCAATATCCAGGATCGCTCGTCAATTTGACCCACCAGTTTTTTCTTTGGGTTTTTTTAATCTAAGGTTTATGCTAACAAGCCCACGACCACCCACGCTTTGAAAGAGGAAGATGAGCGCTGTATTAACGAAATTCAGAAGCATTTGTGCAAAACGGTAATGGGAAATTTCGACAAATGACTGCGTGGAGCAAAGCAAAAGCCGTGGAGGCCGTATATGCTATCCCATACATAACCCTATACTGCATAAAAAATTACAATTTTTAAATAAAAACCTGTATTTTCTATCAAAATTATTTCTTGTGTGAATTTTGGGACGCTTTTTATACAGGGTGTTTCAGTTCGAGTGAATTAAATTTTAACCACAAACAGACCTCAATAAATAATTCAGAATTGCCTTATAAAGCAAGGGTCTAAGTCTCACCGTTTTTACTGTACAGGGCCGGTTGTTAAAATGATAATTATTTTCGAAATCTTCGTTATGTTTACAACAAATTGATTCAAATTTGGTGTGGTGTTAACATTTACACATATGCATAATTTACTGTAAAATTTACAAATTTTTGTAGGTCAGTGGCGTAGGAATGGGTAGTAATGTGGGATTTTTTACCCCAATTTCTACGCCAATGACCTAATAATCATTTGGAATTCTTTTTTGGTTTCGTTGGCCATTTTTCCTTAAAAAAAGTATACTTGTTGAAAATCGGTAGCGTATCGTTTTACCAAAAATCTCAGTTGAATGGGAGACCGTTCTTTTTTATGTAGAAGGATTCCAAAATTTTAACAGGCATCTAAAAAACAAAGAAATCTGTTCACCACCGATATTATTCACGACCTGGTGAGGAATTCATAGTCGATGCGGATTCCAGTAACACTGGAATTGGGGTGTTTTATCACAAATTCGGGATGGAAAAGAAAACTTAAGTATCGCAAGGCACTATCAAAACCAAAAAAGAACTATTGTGTGACCACTGACCAGGAATGAGTTATTGTCGAAAACTCGAAAGTTATACCTATTTATAGCATAGTTTTCGTTGTTTTTAATGTGTATTTACTGGGCTAAAATTATAATTAAATAAACCCTAGTGCCAATAAAAGGAAGGAATTATTACCAATTGACAAAACCATGAGATATATGTAGTTTCCATATATGTAGATACATTTGTGAGCAATATACTTCTTGAAATTTAAGTTTAAGTGTCCAATAAGTCAGACAGCTCATGGATTAGAAATTTTGTAAAGATGCGACCAGCATTAAACACAGAAGAAGACGACCATGAAACATGAGATTTCAGGATCGAAGAACATCAACCAGAATAATCTTCGGTAGATAATAATATATTGGATTGAGTCATTGAGTCATCTCGACATCGCTTTTGGTCACCTAGAAGATTGAAGACCGAGTTATAACCAAAAGAATCGATGGTATCCATAACAAAGTTCGACAGAAAGTGAAGTTTGAAAATTATCGGTTGAATCACGGAACGACGTCAGCCAACACCAGTGGGTAGGCAAAAGATCTAGCATATGGCTGTGTGTAGAACCCAGGAAGAGAACTTTGACCCCTGGGAAAGGTTCATATATGGTAATCATGCAAAAGGGCGTGCAACGTGGTCTATAGGATCCAGAGAGGGTCCCAGAGTGAATATGAAAGTCTATGATTGCTGATCAAACTAATTTAACGAAAATTTGATAGACTGAAGGTTGGTTCTCATGGTCGTGAAATTCGTTGATATTCATCAGAATTTCAATGTTTGCTTTGAATTATGTAAGAGCGGGGGAATATTCCAACTTTTTGCAAATTTCGCAGTACTGTTATTGAAATACACCTACATTTAATTTTTCATTGAAATTATGTAACTGTCTCTGTGATTACCCATGTGAAGTTATATTATGCTTAACTATTTGTTTATTGAACTTGATCTTGTAACAGTTGTGAACAGAATAGATTCTTATATGTATATTGTTCACGTACCTATGCTTTCATAAATTTATACCTAAGTAGTTTTACATCAATGTTTACTTATCAAATGAAAACAACCCACTAAACATTTTTCAGTTTCTGACATGTTTCAGAAACGTTTCCATTTTTCTCGAAACATTTCATAAAAAATCCATGCAACGTTCTGGTAACATTCTAGAAACCCAAGATGTCCTTTCCAAACGTTTCCAATGAAACGTTTCAAAAAATTGGTTTCAGTAACATTCTTTTTATGTTCCATTTATGCACTCGATATTTTTGTTTTACGTTTCAGTATATTTTCAGAAATGTTTGAGTAACATAATAATTTTATTACCATATTGTTCTCATAATGCTCTCAACTTTAGATAATTTTCATTTCAAAAGCGTATTTGAAATATTATAAATAGTGAGTAATTTTTTAAATATTTCTAATTCCCTTTTGTGATATTTTTATTTGTATTGTGAATGACTTAATTCGAACTCCAGACAACTTTTTCTGATTTCTCAAAAAATGTAACTAATAAAAGTTGTTACATTGTATATTAAAAAAAATAAATATGCTCTTCTAGTTTGGGGATGCGGCAACTTTTACCAAGAATTTCTTTCTTTTTGAGAAGTCACTGAAAAAAGTTTCTAATATGGTTACGAATTTTGCCATTCATCGTACAAATAAAAATGTCACAAAACAATATCAGAAGCATTTTAAAAAAGCTACACATCATTTTATATTGTTCAAATACGCTTCTGAAATGGAAATTTTCTAATATTGAGAACATCGTAACATATGGTAACAATTATAAACTGATAATTAGAAAAAGTTAGTTATGATTATGAATCTTCAAATGGTAGGTACATGAAAAACAAATAACATTACTCAAAAATAATATAAAGTTACAATTTCTTCTACGCATGGTCAATACTACATCTATCCTTTTAATAATAATAAATTATACAGCAGAAATAATGATACAAAACGATATCTTGACAAAATAAATATCTGTAGGTATACCTAAACTCTTTTATTTAAGCATGCCTATATAGCCTTCAAAAATGGTAAAAAGTGAAAAAAAAATATAGTAGGATGAAACCCATTGGAAAAGGAAGAGAATATAACAGAAATGAAAAGAAAAATAATTTACGGGCGATCTGAGGTCGGGAAGGGGAAGGGGGTGAGTTTTTAAGGGTAAAAAACGGTTTATCTTGATTTCCGGAAAAACTACAAGTCTTATGGAAAAAAGTTAAATGGCAAAGTTGTAGGTAATAAAAAGATCTACAACTTTTGTATTTACACTTTTTTCACATAACCTCAAAATTTATGTGAAAAATTCAAATAACCAAGTTTTTGGTTTTTTATTTTTATCTTTTACAAAAAAATTTTTTTTTCACGAAATTTGGTGAAAACTTACCTATTTATGTCCCAAACACGCTGTAATTTTTTTGATTTGAAATATTTATTTTTTCACCTTATTTTTACTTAATATCGAAAAAGCACCCTAATTTTCAATCGAAAATTCTCACGTCAAAATATCTGCTTTTTTAAAAACGTCGGTGGGCTTTTTCTTCGTTGAAATCTCTACTTTCTGATGGTGTAAAAAAAATATACATTACTATGGTAAGTTTTCTCAGGAAATGCAAAGAAACGAAAGAAGATTCTACAACTTTCTCAAAATATTGTAGATGTCTTATTAAATATTAACTTTATTAACTTATTTGGTTGTTAATTATAATAGTATATTTCGACTTGTAATTTTTTTGTTTATCAATGTAACATGGAATCTTACGTTTTTCGAGTAATTAAAGTGTAAATTTTAATAAATAGCTCAAAATTGTACATAATGATTAGAAAAAAATTTTCGGATTCTAGTTCGTTTCTTTGCATTTCCTGAGAAAACTTACCATAGTAATGTATATATTTTTTTACACCATCAGAAAGTAGAGATTTCAACGAAGAAAAAGCCCACCGACGTTTTTAAAAAAGCAGATATTTTGACGTGAGAATTTTCGATTGAAAATTAGGGTGCTTTTTCGATATTAAGTAAAAATAAGGTGAAAAAATAAATATTTCAAATCAAAAAAATTACAGCGTGTTTGGGACATAAATAGGTAAGTTTTCACCAAATTTCGTGAAAAAAAAATTTTTTTGTAAAAGATAAAAATAAAAAACCAAAAACTTGGTTATTTGAATTTTTCACATAAATTTTGAGGTTATGTGTTTTAAGTGTAAATACAAAAGTTGTAGATCTTTTTATTACCTACAACTTTGTCATTTAACTTTTTTCCATAAGACTTGTAGTTTTTCTGGAAATCAAGGGAAACCGTTTTTTACCCTTAAAAACTCACCCCCTACCCTTTCCCGACCTCAGATCGCCCGTAAATTATTTTTCCTTTCGTGTTATATTCTCTTTCTCTTCCAATGGGTTGCATCCTACTATAATTTTTTTTAGTTTCAAAAATTATCGACCCTGGTCTAATACACATAAACAAATATAAACATTTGTACAAAATATAAAATAAATGACGTCTATTTCACTTGATTCATCCATATTTCAAATAGTTCTCAGTGACTATGTAGTTGGTCTTCAAATTATATCGAAACGTATAGTTCCTTGTTCCATTTTCTTAGTTCTTGTCCCTTGTCCTCTTGTCTATAATAGATATATAACTATAGATATATAACTAATAGATGTATAACTATGTTTAGGTAGATGTGACGCAAAACTGGAAATCTCTTTACACATATCGTTTTAAACATTTTGCATCAATATTTATTATTTTATATGCACCTTACAATAACCACAACTGCACACACTACTGTAATGAACCGGTATTAATTTCCAGTTTTATGCTAGGCCGTTGGCCATATATTTATTAATTAGTTAATTGGGTGAGAGCAATTATCCGCGAGTCGAGCTGAACCGTCCGTTCGCCCCACTCTGTCGAGGGCCGTGCGCATAATCCCACCACGACTTCTGCCTAGTCAAGGGGGGATTGAAGCAATAAAACAACCGTTCCTGCACGAAGATCCTCAGTTCGCTGCCAGAACTCGAAGAACTCCAACACCAGCCCGAGGACCACCCCGAGGACCTGAAAACCGATCAGAGACCGCCACCCGACCCAAGGAGTTCGCTGTCAGAACTCGAAGAACTCCAACGCCAACCTGAGGACCACCCCGAGGACCTGAAACCGACCAGAGACCGCCATCCGAACCAAGGAGTTAGCCGCCAGAAGCAACCGTCCGGAATAAGTAAGCAAATTGTATTTTCCTATTTTCACTTGTCCTGCTATGGTATAAGTCTGGCCGTTTTGAACTTTGGCAAGACAGTACGACCACAGCGTTGTCTGCGAGGGTTTGGCTGGGTGTCCCACCGCCTTCGTTAGACGAACGTTGTCCGTCACGTCAACCGAACTGCTGGTTTGGCTGGGTGTCCCACCGCCAGTGGAAGACGTGAAGGTGTCAGACTGTACGGCAGCGGCGTTGTCGGCAAAGGTTTGGCTGGGTGCCCCACCGCCTAAGCTTGATAAACGCTGTAAGGCACAGTAACCGAAACTGCTGGTTTGGCTGGGTGTCCCACCGCCAGTAGAAGACGTTGTGTGTCGGCTGTGCAGCGACGGATAGACCCTCGAAGTTTGGCTGGGTGCTCCACCGCTTCGGGAAGAAATCTGTCGGCCGCCCCGCATTTGAACTCGCACCTCGACCAGACTTTGCCTCCTGTTCACCAACATAAATCATTTTCCTGACTACCGTTTGCTTATTTACGTCCGTTCTAAACCGCTTTGCTTGGCTTTTTCTCCTGGCTGGTCGCATTTCCGCTTAATTTCCGTCGCTTTGCTAGAAACTGCCGCCGATATTTATTTGTAGAATTAGAGTCACCCGTAATTATTTTTCTGTTTCAGAACCATTGGGAACAATTTATTTATTGCTCTAATTTATTAATCTTATTTTTCCCTTTCTAGCACCGACCGAAATTTAAAACCGAATATTATTCTGGCGTA
>NW_019416511.1:67082-71411 GCF_000390285.2 Anoplophora glabripennis
AACCCACTAAACATTTTTCAGTTTCTGACATGTTTCAGAAACGTTTCCATTTTTCTTGAAACGTTTCATAAAAAATCCATGCAACGTTCTGGTAACGTTCTAGAAGCCCAAGATGTCCTCCCCAAAATACGTTTCCAATGAAACGTTTCAAAAAATTGGTTTCAGTAACATTCTTTTTATGTTCCATTTATGCCCTCGATATTTTTGTTTTACGTTTCAGTATATTTTCAGAAATGTTTGAATAACATAATAATTTTATTACCATATTGTTCTCATAATGCTCTCAACTTTAGATAATTTTCATTTCAAAAGCGTTTTTGAAATAGTATAAAGTGTGAGTATTTTTTTAAATATCTCTAATACTTTTTTGTAATATTTTTATTTGACTTAATTCGAACTAAAATAAGTTACATTGTATATTTAAAAAATAAAAATAAAAATGCGCCTCTAGTTTGGGGATGCGGCAACTTTTACCAAGGATTTCTTTCTTTTTGAGAAGCCACTGAAAAAAGTTCCTAATAGGATTACGAATTTTGCCATTCATCGTACAAATAAAAATGTCACAAAACAATATCAGAAGCATTTAAAAAAGCTACACATTTTATATTGTTCAAATACGCTTCTGAAATGGACATTTTCTAATGTTGAGACCATNCTAGTAAATTAAAATTCGCAATTGTGAATTAAGATTCCGTTTAGAGTTGGTAGTATACCGGGGGCAGCCACAAGTAACGTCTGAACCGAACCGTCACCACCGCAAAATCAAAACCAAGTAAAGTATATAAAGGGTGTTACAAAAATTTGGCAACCGACCAAAGTACGTTACAGGGTATATCAACAATATCACTGATAATTAGAAGTTTCAGAGGCAATCGCTACAGATTTTAAGATTATGTGAAGTTTCCTGCCCAGGAAATAGATAATCATAGGAATATTGCAAAATTTCATTAAATAGCTGGTTTCCCAAATATAAAGCTGTTGTGTCGATGGAACACAATGTGTTTGCAAGATTTAAGAATACTGTCTGTTAGAGTGAGCGAAAAAGGTCAAAATGTCAAATGGACGAAGATTCAGAGAATTTATGGTAACAAAGAAGAACCTACCAAACTTTTTTTCGATAACTATGGTGCCATAGAACTTAAAAGACTAATGAATGAAAAACATAAAGCAAATAAGACTTCAACAATTAAATAAAGAGCCTGTGAAACTCACTAAAAGAAAATTTAGCGATTTAATTTAATTATGTCATTTTTGTTATACAGGTTCGGAAAGTCCCCATGGTATATCAGCCGTTACGTGAGAGCGATAAAGTAAGTTATAGAAATCCGTGCGATAGACAAGGATGGTTACATTGAAGACGTTTCATAATCTGAATAGTCACTCCCACTTCTAACGGGGGGTGACTATTCAGATTATGAAACGTCTTCACAATAGCCATCCTTGTCTATCGCACGGATTTCTTTACTTTACTTTGTCGCTCTCATGTAAAGGCAGATGGACCATGTGGATTTTCCAGCCCTGTATGTACTTACATGTACAAAGTTGTAACATTTTGGAACCATTTTTGTGCCTATAACTAGAAGTAAATCTGACAAAATGGATAGGGAAGCTGCAGAAAAGTTGAACAAACCTTGTCTAAATTAACAAATGTTTTGGTTAATTTAAACGCAAATAATGTGAAGTTAACTGACACTATTGAGAAAATGAATGTTAACATTGAAACCAATTTGTTTAATTTAGGTAAATCTTTTGAAGATTTCTCTTTAAATATTTGTCAATCAATTGATCAGATTGGCGATATCGGGAGTGCTCAGGATGAGTCACATAAATTATTACAAAATAAAGGGAATGACGGTAGTACTCTGGCAGGCTGTTATCAATATGTTAATAAAAACTATATTGTTTTATGGAAAGATTTAGGAGGGACGAATTTACATTTTTCACCTGGTGGATTTTTACATCCAGTACTTTTTATGAAAAAGCTTACGGGTATTTTTGATGAAGCGGGAGTACCAAATGATAAAAGGGTTTCATTAGCAGTTTAAAGCACTTTAAAGGAGGATTCCGTTTCTGATTTTGACTAATTTAAAAAACTGTTTTTACAACGTTATTGGGGTATCGAAGAAGAACGTAAAACATTTAATAACATAAAATTCGGTGTATATGAACATGGTTCAAGGGCGGATTATTTTTTAAAAATCGCTCGTGAAGCAAAATATATCGCACAGCCACTTACAGATGAGGAAATTATATCCCATGTAACGACTCATTTCCCAGTAGGAATTAGGAGGTGTATATTAAATCGTCAGGCAAGAACTTTCGATGATATTGAAGCTTTATCTTTTAAAATTGACAGTACTTATAAAGAGATAAATTGGTCTAATGAATATGAAAACCGAGATAGCCGAGTGCGGGTTTCTAGAAACAATAATTTTCAGAATTTTCATAGTAATAATTCTCGATATCAATGAGTGCATCTCAAAGACCTAAAACCGTATACCTCTCTCAGTGTCAAGCCACAGATTAGCTCCACCCGGAGGAGCTCTACTACCGTCGACAAGAACACGTATTTTTCCAGTTATTTCGCATGAAGAAAGAAACATTTCATAAACTGATGAAAACAGTAATAGAAAATGCATGTTTCAATGAGAAGAAATAATGTGAAAGAAATACTTCTATAGAATCAGAGAAGGGTTTATTAATATTCATATGATACATATCAAAACATTACATTCAATTACTGACAGATTTATAGCAAATTGTTAATGCATTTTTTATATATTAATATATATTTATATATTAATCAAAAAAGTAAATATCTTATATGGCCACAAACAGAGGAAGAAACAGAATATTTAAGAACGGATTCATATGTTATCCAGTTATTTGATTTGTTATTTAACAAATTTAAATAGACTGCAAAAAAAAATCATAATTATTGTCTTTCTTCGGCAGAGTGAATATTGAAAACGCTTTTGCCTTTTTGAAAGGTTGATGGGCATGTTTTAAATATACAGGGTGTCCGGAAATACCGTTCGAATAATTCTAGGGGTAATTCTACATGTTAAACTATGAAGAAAAGTTCATATGAACATAGGTCCGCAAATGCGTCATAAGGTTGCTATGGCGATTCAAAGATTGCACCGGGATATAGGTTTTATTTTATATCTCTGGAACCGTTTCAGATAGCCATCTGAATTTTGGCATATGAATTGCCTTTAATAGTAGGTACTTTTCAGTGTTTTTACTAAATTATTATTTTAATCAGGGGCGTACCGACAGGGGAGGCCTCGATTTAATTTGTTCACATTTTTATTAAACGTCATATTTTTGCAGTTTTCTTTAGAAATTCTGATTCCGCGGTATAAATGACATAAAAAAGGTATTCTTGTAGAAAACCTGTCAGGCTAGCCGTTTTCGAGAAAATACTCTCCAAAGAAAATAGTGCATGCATGGTCGCCCAATAATAAAAATTTCTACATCAAAGTAGGCTTATGTCGGTGCTAAGTTGAAAATGGAAAAAGGTCAAATTACTGTAGTTACGGTAAACGAATTTGACATAAGGTTTAAAAATAAAGTTTATTCGATTATTATTGTGTTAATAACAGTGTAATTGAAAAAAATCATTGTTCTCGTCTTTCAAAAAATGCCGGAATACTCTTTTGCTGAAATGGCCGACATGCACTTCATGTATGGCAAAGCAAACGGTTGTGCTTTGGAAGCTCGGAGGTTGTACCAAGAAACTTTTCCAAATCGCCAGCTTCCTTCTGATAAACTGTTCAGCAGTTTACATCAGAGATTAAGAGAAACTGGTAATTTTACGCCAAATAAGAGAGATTGTGGACGAAACCGTACTACCCGAACGGCGCAGACAGAGGAAATTGTTCTACAACAGATTGAAGCTAATCCAGGTAGTAGCACCAGAAGAATTTCAGTACAAACGAATATTCCCAAAAGTGTTGTATGGGAAATTTTACACGAGGAACTTTTGTATCCATACCATTTGCAAAGAATTCAAGCGCTAAAACCTCGGGATTTTTTGCCTAGAGTGGAGTTTTGTCAGTGGATGCAGATGAAATGCCATCAGGACCGTCATTTCCTCGATAAAGTCTTGTTTACAGACGAGGCAGGATTTACGCGTGAAGGAGTGGTAAATTTTCATAACAATCATATTTGGTCAGATGAAAATCCTCACGCGATTTTCGAAGCTCGATTCCAAGATAAGTTTTCCATTAATGTTTGGGCAGGTATTATAGGAAATAGGTTACTAGGACCATATGTTATGCCGCATCGTTTAGATGGGCCCGCATACTTACATTTTCTACAAAA
>NW_019416511.1:72405-95049 GCF_000390285.2 Anoplophora glabripennis
AATAATTTGAGTTAGGAAAAAGATATTAAGATGCGGTTTGCGCAGGCTTATTGGTTGGTCATTTGTCTATTTTCTAGTCTAAAAAAAGTCATATCATCGCATTTAAATTTTTTGAGAAAATCCAATATTTTGGTTATAATATCGAATAACGCCCTCTATCGGCGGCCGTGTAGGTCGCAACTGTCATGATTACGAGAAACCTAAAAGCCCAAGAAATGCTCTTTTCAATGATACCAAATTTATCCAAATCCATTAAGCCGTTTCGAAGTTACAGGCATTTATTTCAAACAACATTCAAATACCCCCCACCACTTTATTTCGAAAGATAGAGAAAAATTGTTTTTACAAAAAATATTCGACTTTAAGTTAACATTAAAACGCAAATACTTTTTTGTTACATTCATTGGGGAAAATCGCGAGAAACGTAACTTTATGTAATTCAAGATGGTGGAAACGCCCACTGGCGGCCATCTTGGAAACTTGAAAATAATTTCCAGCATTTTCCCTTGCCCACTTTACCCATATAATTTTTTACCGTAGCTCTCTACGATCATTAGTTTCTGAGATACAGCCGCTTACCTCGCTTATTTGCCCACCCTGTACAGCCGCTTATGTTCCTCATAATCTCTGTTTATTAAATAATTGAAGATTGGAAATCTGAATATAATGAAGATGACAGAGTTGCATACAGAATGGGAGAACGAAAAATAAATGGAATAGCCCAGAACTTATTATAATTTTATATCCTCAGTAATATACAGGGTGTTTCAAAAAACCTTCCGCTAATTTCTAGGGTAAATAGAATATTAAAAAATAATGTTAGTTTGGTTAATAAACATGTGTCCGAAAATGCCTCCTTCAGAAGATACGGCTCTGTAAAAGGGGCCCCAAAATTTCCTTTTTTTTTAAATTACCTCTGAGACGGTTTAAGATAGCTAAATGAAATTTAGACCACAAATAGGTTTGATTAGGTCTTGAAAGTTACTGCTGACAAACTTTTAATATTTTGTACAGGACCGTCCCTGGAGGGGGGGTGCCACTTATTTTGCCCCCAAACTTTTTTTTACGGGGACATTTTTAATATTTTGGTAAAAAATAATATTTTTTTAACAATTTGCCATAAAAAAGGTACTCTTGCTTAAAGTCAAAAAAATTACCGGTTTTGGAGTTATTTGAGGTTTTAGCAAGTAATGCTGACCGAATTAATAAAAATAAAATAATGATAATAAATAAACGGGAATAACGGCTGTTTCAGAAACAACAAGTATAAATTAGAGCAAATTATTTTGAGCTTAAAATAGGTTTTAATTGCATGACACTTACACAGAATAAACAAAGGAAACTATTAAAAAAACAACAAATAACACAAAACAAACAGAAAAATATTGAATAAGTAGGTATGGATTTTTACATTAAATGTTCGAAATGTCCACCATGTTCCCGAATACATAATCTTAAACGTTTTTCTAGGGAAAACATAATTCTTTCAAGTGGCTGTGGTTCTTGAATTAACATTCTTAAATTATTTTCAACTCTTGCTTGAAGTTCTTCAATGGAATTTATTTCGCTGGAATATACTTTTTCTTTAACTAAACTCCACACAACAAAATCCAAGGGATTTAGGTCAGGGGACCGTGGTGGCCAGTGGATAGGAGCATCGGCACCCCGACCAATCCAACGATTTGGGAAATGTTCGTTAAGCCATCTTCTAACTTGTAAACTAAAATGAGGTGGGGCCCCATCATGCATAAAAAACATATTTCTTCTTAGATCAAGAGGCAAATCTTCTAATAACGGAAATAAACGATTATCCAAAAATTCATAGTAAACATCACCATTTAAATTTCCATCAAAAATATGGTAGGCAACAAGGCGGTTGCCTATTGTAGAAGCCCAAACATTCAACTTAAAATTATGTTGATAATGCCTTATACGTTTAACCTTTGGATTTTCATCGGCCCAGAAGTGACTGTTATGACTATTAAACATACCTTGTCTAGTAAAAGTTGATTCATCGGTGAAAAGAATATTTTGTAAAAAATCAGGACTCTGTCTCTTTCTTGCTTGTAATAATTCGCAATAGTCACTTCTCAAAAAGAGATCTTCAGGCAATAATTCTTGTACTTGCCTGTAGTGAAATGGGTGCAATAATTGTTCTTTTAATACACGGTGTACACTAGAAATACTTGTGTTACTTGCCCTTGCCACATTTCTTACACTTATCGTAGGATCCGCAACAACTACATTTAAAATATTTTCTTCTGTTTGAGGAATTCTTGCCACTCGTGGTCTTCCAGAATTTACCTTTTTTGGTTTAAAGGTTCCAGTATCACGGCATCTTCTCTCTAAATTCAAAAATGTTTTTGCATCCGGAACAGTTCTTCCTGGAAATTTTTCCGCATATCTTCTTTTCGCCGCTTTAGCATTACCATTACATTCCCCCAATGTTAACAACATATCGGTATAGTCACTATTAGTGTACATATTCATTTTCAAAGCTTTTAAAAGCGTTATTACTTGTTAAACAAACCAAAACTATCAACAACAATGTGTCAAACCAATCTGTCAAACAAGAAAAATCTGCAGTCTAAGCCTACTTAATAAAAGTAAACCAAATTATTTTCTTATTTTAGGTAAAACAAGTTAAAACCTCAAATAACTCCAAAACCGGTAATTTTTTTTACTTTAAGCAGGAGTACCTTTTTTATGGCAAATTGTTAAAAAAATTTTATTTTTTACCAAAATATTAAAAATGTCCCCGTAAAAAGAAGTTTGGGGGCAAAATAAGTGGCACCCCCCCTCCAGGGATGGTCCTGTACAAAATATTAAAAGTTTGTCAGCAGTAACTTTCAAGACCTAATCAAACCTATTTGTGGTCTAAATTTCATTTAGCTATCTTAAACCGTCTCAGAGATAATTAAAAAAAAATAATTTTTAAGGCCCCTTTTACAGAGCCGTATCTTCTGAAGGAGGCATTTTCGGACACATGTTTATTAACCAAACTAACATTATTTTTTAATATTCTATTTACACTAGAAATTAGCGGAACGTTTTTTGAAACACCCTGTATAATCAGTAAAATGGGTGATTTAAGTTATATTTTATCTTGCTTTCTCATAAGCTTTTTTATTAGTGTTATGTTCTGATATGAAACAGCCAAGTAATTCATGAGCCTTATCTAAAATTATTTGTGACATATTCATTACACTGGTAGAAAACAAATTATTTGAAATAGGTAATAAAAAAACCTGTGCACCAGTCAGACAAGTGCTTCTGTAAAACTTGATATTCCAGTAGCAAAATACTTAAAAATGATGACTGTATGTTAACTTTATTAGAGTTACGGATTGTAGGGGGATTAATAAAGGGTTGTGTTTTAATTAAATGCATTAAAATCATATTACCTTTTGTTGCATTACTTTAATGAATAAACTGTGAATTTAAAACAGAGAAAAATAAATGATAACTTTAAAGTAATAAGTATTTCATTAAAAATATTTACATACTACTTATTGAAGAACTCCGAACGTATATTATTTGCCTTCGTCGTGGAAGATAATTTACCAATGAGTATAATGGATCATGTTCCAGACATGATACGAGCGGTATGCCCCGACTCTAATATCGCAAAATCTACCAAATCAGCACGAACAAAAACTACGAACATAATTAAAAATGTAATGGGAGTTTACTCTTCTCCGGAATTAATACAACTGCTAAAAAATAATAAATTTAGCCCAATTATCGACGAGACCACTGATAAAGCCACAATGAAGCGCATGTGCTTGCTAGCAAGGGTTATGTTTAAAGGAGACACAAATAAGAGCTGAGAGTTAGTTCAGGAGTATTCGTTCTTTAGCCTAAGGTAGAGAGACGGCTGAAGGCCGCTGCAGTATGGTCTATAATAATAAACGGAGTGACGCTGCATTTATGGGAGTGCACCCTTCCTCAGTTGTAGCTACAAGTGGTTGACAGTGAATGAGCGACTACATATGTCAACTTACGCCTAAACAGATTCACACAAAATATATGACCAATAAAAGAATGTACCTGAGGTCAACTCACTATAACACACAGGCCCCGTATATTTCCCGAACAAACTTACAACACAAGTTATGAAAAAGAATCGGGTAAACAAATACAGACTTAACTACTAAATGTTACTAAACACTATTAACTACTACTATACTTATCAGTTAAATTAAATGGTTGTCACGGTATCTACTGTGCAGTGGTAAAGTTCCAAAGGAGGACTCAATAGTTGACGAAGGCAAGAAGCCCTAGGGGTCCGTCCAACCAAGCGAGAGGGACGGTGTAGCCAAATGGATGATAGCTGATCTCCTAGCTCCGAGATAATCCTCACGAAAACAACGGGCACGCCACTGGACAAGAGGCAATCACATGTGTAAAAAAATAATGACTGTATCTTGAGTACACACTACACGGTGATTTAAAGAAAAGCCAAAGAAATTTGTATGTTACAGTGTGTATAAATTTTTTTTTATCAAAATCTTAGCTTTAGAAAAAGATCGTCCACCTACCTCGTTGGCACCCCCATCAGAACGCTTATTTAATAAATGTGTAAGTTTGTTTTTAACTCTGTTAAATTTGTTTCTTTTAATAACTATTATTCCAAGATACAATTAATCAACATAGTGATGATTTAATAGTTATTAAAAGAAACAAATTTAACAGGGTTAAAAACAAACTTACAAATTTACTAAATAAGCGTTCTGATGGGGGTGCCAACGAGGTAGGCGGGCGATCCTTTTCTAAAGCTAAGATTTTAATTAAAAAATTTTATACACACTTTAACATACAAATTTCTTTGGTTTTTCTTTAAATCGCATGAGTAATATTAATATCCCGTTAACCCCTGTATATATTTTTATCTCTAATTCTATATTTTTCCTTAACAATAATACTATATTAGATATATTGCTTAGCTAGATAAAATAAATAGCTTACGTTGTGAATTAATTACTATAAATTGTTAGCTCTTGCAAATAAGAAACAGATTCAAGTAATAAACGATCTAGTGTACATCAGTGAGTTTACTGTGAACGCTCCCAACTTTCAGTCATATGTGCCTAGCGAAAAACAAGGAAGTTTGCAGGGCGAAGAAAACTTCACTTTGGAGGGGAAAAAAACCATGTATAGAAATACGGTTGTAATAGCTATACAGTACGAGTAAGCATGCGAAATAAGTATAAAATGACGAAAATCTTTACTTTTTTACAAAGGGTTTTTTCCTTTAAATGCCGAAGCGGACAGGCTTTCGGTCAGAAATGCAGTTATCCACTAACAGGACAAACGGAATCCACACAACTTCAGGCAAAGGAGCGGAATTTAACACTGGTTGGAACGTGGCCATCGACATAACCTCGCTGTCGTGTAAAAGAAACCCAAAAACGGGAAATAATTCTCCACAAAATCCCAAAATTCTATTCACAAAACAATCCACAAAATTGGAGAATCACTTTCTTCAACGCAGTTGATAAATCCCTCAAAGGATGTTTAAAATTAAACTATATTTCACCACACGTTTAAAAACAACAGCCTCAAACCAACATTCGCCAAAATCGAATGACTTTTGACAGTCTATCGACAATCTTTACGAAATAAGACCAGCAGCCAGTGAAGCACCTGATAGTGTAGCTGGTTGCATAGTAACAACCGCGTTAGTCGTGAATTTAGTTAACAAATGTATAGGGGCAAAATAAAACTGTGACAAACTATAATAAATAATTAATTTTAATCTAACGGAAGTTGTTGACTGGGATGGTATTTTTAATGATGACTTCGATAATATGGAAATTATCGAAGTTTTTTTCGCAGTTACCGATTAATGAAAGCCACCGTGTTGATATTACTAACACTAATAGAGGAAGATTTAGAATATCCAAGCAATATGTAAGTAACTGTCACTGAATGAGACGTCTTAAAAATATGATTTTTTTAGAAATCAGAGTGTGTCACCGATGAATCAGTTACTAACATGCTTTCGTTTTTTCGCATAAGGAAGCTTTCTTATTACAATAGGGGACATTGCCAAGATGCACACATCAACAGTTTCTCGCATAATTGTAAAAGTTTCTGAGGCATTTGCAAGATTAAGTCATCAATATATTAAGATGCCCAATGAAAACGAGTTTGCAGAGGAATAGAGATTTTTTTTAAAATTGCAGCTTTGCCAGAGTCATTGGAGTTGTCGATGGCACACATATATTAACACAGTCTCCAAGTAAAATATTAAGATTGATTATATGAACTTGCCATGTTATTTGCCTTTTAAGAATTTTAAAATATACAATTCTCAATATCTCAATTACTGAAATTTAAAACAACAATATATTTAGTGATATGTGATAGAAATCTAATCCAAATGAAATTTTGTTTTTAGGTGGCAATGGGGAAATTTTTAGGAATAGAAAAGACAAATTCTCTATAAACGTACAAGTGATTTGCATTTCACATTCAAAAATTCTCGATATTGTAGCCAGATGGCCTGGATCCACTCATGATGCCAATATTTATAGTAATAGTAATATTAAAATTAATTCTGGATATTTCCGCAAAATAAATAGAGGAAGAATTTTTTTCTTGGCATAAAATAATTGTTTTTGTTGTTTCACCTCCTTTATATGTAAATAAAATATCTTATTAAGTGTATCTATTCGAGGAATACTGAATTAATAATATTCCATGTTTGTATGTTGTATATTATATATTTTTGTTTCTAATAAATAGTCTGCAACAATTTATATTTAATTGTTATTTATTAAATAATAAAGCATCACACGCTCAAAACTCATATACACATGTCCCACATAAGAATAAACTACATGGGAATCTCAAAAGCGGTAAAAAGGTACAGATTAGGGGGAAAGTTGTGCAACTGGGGAGCCGTGTCTGTTAGAGATGGAGAAGGTATAGCTCCGTCGGAGATCCGGGGCTTCAGTTAAACGCGTTTTATGAAAAACTACATTTTTTCCATTATGTCACTGTTCCTCTGGGGGTGCGATATAATTAAAGAATTTGTCGACGCACGTATTATTCCTTATGCTAGTCCTGTTGTTGGTAGATAGAAAGAAGAAAAACGTATGGTTATCAATTACACTGCTCTTAGTAAGATTACTATAAAATATAAATTTCCAATGCCCATTATTGATGAGTTAGTTGATAAACTTACCAATTGTAAATTATTTACTTGATCTCGCAGTTAGCTATTATCAAATACCTGTTCACCCGAATTCAATTGAGAAAAGAGCGTTAATAACACCAGAGGGACATTACGAATTCCTACGTACTCCCTTTGGCTTAACTAATGCCCCATCAGTCTTTTAACGATTGATGTCGAATATTCTTGAACCTTTGCGAAGATATTATGTCATGCATATTTGGATTACATTTTGATTCCTTCTGAAACAACAGAAGATGGGCTTATAAAGCGTCGCCATCTTCTGCCTACCTTCGACAACATGGATTGACCCTAAAATTATCAAAATGCTGTTTTCTGGTAAATAAAATAACTTATCTTGGTTATGAAATTTCACATAATACTGTATCTCCAAGTGAATTAAAAACTAGTGCAGTGAAAAACTTCCCAATTCCCAAAAACGTTTATCAACTCCGCCAGTTCCTGGGATTAGCAGGTTATTTCCTTAAATTTATACCCAATCTCGCTCAGAAAAATTCAGCTTTAACCAGTTTGTTTAAAAAGATGCCAGATGGGTTTGGACCGAAAAACATTTTAAAATTGTACAATTTCTTAAGAATACCATTACGTCTAGTCCTGTTCTAGACACATCCTAAGAGCCGTATCCAGGAGTGAATCAGCGCATGTACCAACCAGCGAGTGTGAGTGTATACTCATTTGTTGCACTACGTTTCAGACTTGGCTGGACCAGCCTCGGTGAAATGCGGCCTTAACTCACTCATGCCGAAGGTAGGAGCAGTAGACTGGGAGCGCATACTTCATTCATTCGTTCATTCGTTTGTTGATGGATAACGTCAACGCTGCTCCAACTTCGTTTCGCTTTAATAAACAAACTGTAACATCTCGCAAGACAGTAAGCACAAATGTACAATATTTTAAAAGGAAACGTCCAGGAAAGACTTAAAGCTGCAGATGCAATATGTTTAATATGCTTGGACATCTTTAGCTAACGCAAACTATATTTCAGTAACTGCACATTACATTAATAAAAATAAGGTTCTAGACTCTTCGTTATTAGACTGTTACAAATATACACACTGCAACAAACTTTTGTCATGAACTTCAGAGAATAACATATGTATGGCAAATTAATGAAAAAGTTGTTGCTGTGGTGGTATTATTATCCCACCCCATACTTCTCAATTGAAGAAAAACTACTAAGCATAATGGGGAAAAAAGCTTTGGAGGAAGATCCAGAAGTTGTAGAACTAGAACATGGGCAGGTAAATATTTTAATGTAATTTTTTTTATATTATATAGTAACTGCTTGTAGAATTTGCAAATTTCGACTCCATGTAAATCGGTCTCGGAAAATACGACAGAATCTACTTTTATTATTAGCAAAGATACTGAAAGATATCGTATATACGTATATAAGAAAGCAGTCACTGATAGTAAATAGAGATAAATAAATTCAACAGAAACCAATTAAATAATGGTGACAAAGCAAATAATTCTCCTAAAACTAAGCGTTGTAAAGTATACATGGTATAACTTAAAACTTACAGAACAAGAGACAAAAGACAATTCATATCCTTGAAAAGATAGACATAAATTTGGAAAAAATGTATAGAAATATGGACAGAATTGCGAAATCTATGGAAGATTTAACTAAATTTTTGAATAAATAATAATAATTCTATTCTTCTCTGTTAAAGTGGTAATATCTGATATGGGTCCTCAAAATACAGCAGTATGGCGATTATGAATATAAAATGCTACTAAATATAGCAAAATTGTTAATTCCGCGGCACATCCTGTGCACGGTTCATCTATTTAAGGATCGTGCATCCTGTGACAAGAAATTATTTGTCAGGCCCGATCCAGTTCACATTTATAAAAATGCTTGCAGGCAAGACCATACAGTACAACTAGAACCATATATTGTAAAAAAATATCAATTACCATCAAATGAAATCAACCTCTTAAGGAACTTTTTGATTTAAAAAAAGGTAACGAACTTAATCTGGATCCTCCTCTAAAAAAGAAAATGTACTATACCCTTCGGCCTCTACCTCTTCTATTTTGAGGCCTGTTTCATTGAAGCCAACGGGCCCGGCTGATCCAATCACTAAAGGTGATATTACGACAGAAAAATCATGAGTTTCGCCTTCTCCCACTCCCGAACCTGCGAGTAACTCTGGGGATATAACCGCTCAAAAACCATGTCCCCGGCACGACCCCCGTCCGTGGTCCGTCCCGAGGTTAGGATTACCCCGGTAGTAGAAAAACCAACCCGCTTCAAGATCCATGAGAGTATGGTGCTTGGAGATCTAATTTGGACTAACAAAGACCACCAGTTATGGGACAACGAGACGAAGGAAAAGATCTTATCCCAATTCGTTTGGCCATTGTGAAGGTATACCCGAACGAGGCCCCAAGCGCGGAGTATATGTGGGGACGTAACCTTTGGGAAGACCGGATGCCACCATTTTGACGACGAGAGTGAACGTGAGCAACGTCGAACAGTGTCGCCAACCAACGCGTGTAGTGTTTCAGTTCGCGAACCATTGATAGTTCTTGATAGAGTGGACTGCGCGAAAGGACGGGTTGGACCGCCAGTGATTTGTGCAGAATAGCAGGGAAAAACATTGCGGTGATAGAGATCACGGATGATGAGAAACCGGCTAAACTAGCGATGAAGCATAGCAGGCTAAATGTGATCAGCCAGCTGAAAAGGTGTGATTCATTAAACACGGGACGGAAGAGAAAGGCCATGGATACTTCTATGGAATACGGACAGCAGGACACGGAGGTGGTGAGGAAGATAGAGGACCCAATCACCTTTGTTGTGGAAGAGGCCATACAGTTCGTGATTAAATGCAGCAGGGAGCTGGATAAGAGGATAGCAAAAAACCCAAACACTAAAAGGGAGATTAAGAATCTGGCTATAAACTTGAAGAAGAGTGCGGAAGTCTTAAGTAGGGAAATAACTAGGAATTGGTTAGAGTCGCATAAATGGCTGATAGCAGAAACTCCAAAATATTAGGTGGAATGCCAAACTCCAGCCTGGGGCGGAAAGGAGGTTGGGTGCCAAACTAATTTGTCGGAGTCCGAAAGGATCGAGTAAATCAAACGGAAAAAAAGACAAAAGCTGGTGCTGTCTGAATTTAAAGAGTTGCTGGATATGAAATGGGCAGAAGAGACCTTTGAGAAATGCAGTCTGGGAAGCGCCGAAAAGGAGGATTGGAGGAAAGAGAATCTAATCCTCATATGCAGGAGGCAGGGAGATGAGGAACATCCCTGGGTAAAGAAGATTAGGGGCAAATTCCCCTAATTGAGGAGGCGTTTGCTAGCGAAGGGAATGGAAACTCTTTGATCGGGGTAAGAATGGTGACGGAGCTGTTGGAGGAGCAGGAGGGGAAAAGGAAAGACGCGGCCTTAATAATGGTCAGTGAGTCAAATAAAGCACTGGTGGAGAGGAGGGGGTGGTTCACGGATGACGCAAAGGATGTGTACATCATAAGAAGGAACGCTAGTGTGAAGATTAGAGAGTGGGTCAGGGGTAGAGGACATGTATGGGTGAGGATTGAGGACCTGTACGTCATTTCTGTTTATGTCTCTCCAAATGTTTCGGAAGAGATATACGCGGCATGCCTGCAGGATATCCAGGGCACCATGAGAGAGAAAGGCGGGAGTACAATCCTGGGCGGAGAATTTAATGCAAAGTCTACACTTTGGGGCTCACCCGCGGAGGACACGAGAGGGAGCCTTTTGGCAGAGTGGATTGTAAGTATGAATCTAATAGTGGTCAACGTAGGGAACAAAAATACATTTCAGAGAGATGCCAGTCAGTCAATCCTGGATTTGACTCTTGCGACGGAGGGAGCAGGCAGTATGGTTAGGGGATGGAGCGTTCTGGAGGAAGAATCTCTCAGCCTACATAATTATATTAGATACGAGATCGCTATGAAGGAAGGGCCACATGGAGGCGATTGGAGCAGGAAAAGCGTTTTCTTGGGCGAGGTGGTAAGGGGAGACCCTAGGTTTACGGAAGTCTACACAAACGTCGAACAGCTCACGGATCTTTTAAAAAAGGCACAAGACAGGAGGATGCGCGTGGAGGAGGCTGTCGGAAGGCTGAAAAGCAATCGGGCTCCGGGACCGGACGGGGTCTTGCCAGAGGTGGTGAAGATACTATTGAAGGAGAAATGTGATTTCTGCAGGTGTTTAACAAGGAACTACTGCAGAGCAGGTTCCCCAGGGCATGGAAAAGCGCCGCGAGGTTGGTGCTCCTCCCTAAGCCAGGTATGGACCAGAACGAGGCTAGTGGGTTCCGACCTATATGCCTGCTTGACACAATGGGAAAGTTATACGAAGCCTTAATCCGCAGGAGAGTGGAGTTAGAATTGGAAGGAAGGGCACCTCTGGACGAGATGTATTTCGGTTTCAGAAGGGGCAGATCGACGGTGGGAGCTATACAAGGAACGATCGACAGCATCAGGGCGGCCGGTCAGGGAAAATGGAGAGCGCTGATTCTACTGGACGTGAAGAATGCTTTTAATACAGCAAACGGCATACTCGAAGAGTTGACGGCGAAGGAGGTAAATAGAAGGCTGGTGGACCTAGTGGCGGACTACCTAAGGGATAGAAGGCTGGAGATCTGTTCGGGTACCTGCAGGGAGATCAACATCGGAGCACGAAAAAGGGATGTACTCGAGCAGTCATCCCGGACATAAGGCCACGGGTCACTCGCAAACACGGTCAGATAAGGTACCAACTTACAGGCACTGACGAATCACGGCTCGTTTAGAATATATATTAACAAGATTGGGAAGGCACCTAACGTATTTGCGTATACTGCGGAGAGGTGGATACGCCGAAACACACTTTGTTTCAATGTCAGAGGTGGCGAAATATACGGTGGAATGTAGAAGGAGGCATAACCGTTACGAAGGATAATATGATAGTCCTTATGATGGAAGCATACAATAAATTGAAATCCATATGCAGGATGACAACAAACATTATGACGTCAAAGGGAGAAGAGAGACGCAACGAGTAGATAGGGAGGGGTTTTAGTCGGTTAAAGTCCGACTGTGCAAAGTTTAGGCGAAATTAGTGGTTTTTCTCCGAGTTTCGGGAACAAAAACAATCACATTTTGTAGCTTGAAGTATTAGGGATGTGGTTGAGTGAAGGCATGCATAAAAATCCCTTGTGGTGCCTAGCCGCTACAGCCGTTTGGGCCACGTAGGGATAACCTGCGTGAGTGGATACCTTTTGTATTTTTGGCAACAAAACAGTAAGTACCTTGAACGTAGAAGTGCCAGGAGTGTAAGTAGTTGCAGGCAGTAGGGCCTGCCTGAGCGCGACAGCTCGTTTCAGGGTCATCGCGTGGCGGCCACGTGGAAGACGTTTGTCTAAATGTCACTCGGCGTACCACTACTTTTATTCCGTCAAATTTGTGTTCATAACCTGAAAAGTTGAAAACGTGAGAACTTGCTTCTACGTTCTATTTTTTAGGCTACAAATTAAAAGTAGAAAAGTTAAATATGGATTCTCCTTCACAAAAAACAAGTGTAAGTATGTTAGCTTTAAATAAAGTAGTTATTAGTTATGTGCGATAAATTACTATTATTTTATTAGTGTAACCCCATATAAATTGTAAGTGCGGCAACTTAAATTTTATTATTTTGTAGTATATTAGATGTCAGAAAAACTTTTCAACAAGGTATAATCTAGTAATACATTTAAAAACTGTCCATAATGAATCAACGCAGAAGAAAATTATGGTAAATAAAAATGTAAGCATTTTTTAAAGTATACCTAAGTCAATCTGTTTTTTTTTTAGTGTTATATTTTTAAAAAGACTTATTTAACTGATTACAAATTGGAAAAACATCAAAGGAGTTATTAATGTATATTAGGTGGGCTAATAAAGTATTATTATTATATTTGTATTTCTTAGAGACCCATATTACATTCCTTACGACACAAAAAGTATCTTCACTGAAGATATGGTACGGAGTATATCCACAAAGTGATGAGAACAAAGGAAGTCGACGAGCATAGAGAGCAGGCAATATAGTAGAACACACACGTCCACGCTGCATCGACGTTAGATCGTCAAGATAGTTCCGAGCAAGGCGGAGAAAATGGAGGGGTTTTAGCTGGTAAGAGTCCGGCACTACCCAGGGCGATAGATCTAGACCTGAGTGCCCATGATGAGTTTCCCCTCCCCAGGCAAAAAAAAAGGTTGCGCGAGTTGGAGTTTGGCGCGAATGCTGTACGCGTGCGAGCACGATAGCTGCGTCCAGTTCAGGCAAAATCAGTGTTTTTTTCCCAGAACAAAAACAATCAGAATTTGTAGTTTGAAGTGCCGGGAGTGCGAGTGAGTGAAGGAAAATATACTTTTGTTGCCTAGCCGCTATAGCCGTTTAGGGTCCCCCTCGTGGTAGCTACGTGGGAATAACCTGTGTGAGTGCATGTATTTTGGAGCTTTGGCAACAAAACAGTAAGTACCCGAACGTAGAAGTGACAGAAGTGTGAGTGGTTGCCGGCAGTAGGTGGGGGTACCTGTGTGTACTGTCGCGTACCCGGGTACGCATGGCATTCTGTGACGTCGCGTACCCGAGAACGCGTCGTGTTCTGTGGTGTCGCGCACCCGGGAATGCGTGCGTTTTGTGGTGTCGCGTACCCAGGAGGAGTGTAGAAACAGACTGCGGTATTGGACGGTTGGATCGCCTTGAACCACAAGACCGTTAGATTAAGATGGCGGAGAAAAACGGCTCCATCACAGACATTACTGTGGATGAGGGCGAAGGAAAAAAATCATTGCCTGGGCACAGTAGGTTTGTACTGAGCCAGAAGAAGAGGTGTGACTCGCTGGAGTTGGGGAGGAAGAGGAGAGCTATGGACACCTCCGCGGATTGGGGGCAACAGAGCCTGGAAGTGGTAAAGAGGATAGAGGATCCTATTGCCTGCGTTGTAAGGGAGGCCATAGAATTGGTGGTAAAATACACAAAGAGGAAATCATCAAGGAAATCGCTTTGCACTTAAGGAAAGAAGTATTAAAAAAAGGAAACGTCCACAAACTGGCTAGAGTCCCATAGATGGCAGAAAGTGGAAATCCCGAAATACGACGTGGAATGTCAAACACAAAGGGGGGGCAGCGTGAACGCACGGTGTCAAACAAACATTGTGGAACGCATATTAAGGGTGGAAGTTCCTAGAGGAAGTGTGCTGGTGGCGTATGCAGATTATCTGAAGACCGAACTAATGCGTAATGTCAATTCTACGTTGAGAGGAATTTAACAATGAATGGTACATCACGGACTTCAAATGGTCCCTGAAAAAACCGCAGCTGTCGTATAAACAGGAATGAGAAGGTCATCGGATGTTATCTTCTGTCTAGGAAATAACGACATTCATCCCGGGAGGATGATGAGATATCTGGGTGTTATGATTGACAGAGGCATGACTTTTGGTGCGCACATTGAGAGGATGTGTAATAAAGCGGAAAAGAAAGCGACTGCGGTGGCAAGGATGATGCCAAATATTGGTGACTCGAACTTAAAGAAGAGGCTAGTGCTGGCGGGAGTAGTGGAGTCAATTATTCTGTACGCGGCTCCTATATGGCACAGGGCTACGCTGATTGCGAAACATAGAAAGAGTCTGTTGAGTGTGCAGAGAAAGTTGGCGTTACGTATTGTTTGCGCGTATAAGACAGTATCGAGGGAAGTGAGTATGGTGGTAGCAGGTACAATTCCGATTGACCTCAGAATCGAGGAGCGTAGAGACATTTAGGAGGCTATGGGACAAGGGATTGAAAAGAAAAATGCCATGGATGACAGCAGAGAGAGGGTCTTTACGAAGTGGCAACATAGATGGGACAGTGAAGGGCAAAAGGCGCAATGGACAAAGAGACTCATAACCAACGTCAGAGTATGGGTAACAAGGAGGCACGGCGAAATTAGCTACCAAATAACACAATTCTCGACAGGGCACGGAAACTTTGGTTCCTATCTGTTGAGAATAGGCATGGCGGTGGCAGACAACTGTATAGGTATTTTGTAGGGAAAGATATACTCCTGAGTATGCTGTGTCAAAAATATATTACAGAACCATTCAAATACATAGAAAGCGGTAAGAAATGAAGAAAGGTTCAGTTTGAGAATAGTGTTGGTTGACATTTTGTCATTATTGATACACTTACGATAGATGTAAAACGACGCCTTGAAGCTTACCAACGTATCTATGAGCGATTTTATGTCCTTACAAATTTTTGGAACTTGGATAATGAAACAATAATTAAAGAAGCGGAAAAGTTAATACAAATTTGCAAAAATGATGATCGTTTATTCATGAATGCATTCATTTAAAAGCAGATTTAGAGAACAAAATAAAATCACCACTGGAAAGCAAGTATTTAAGAGAAAGTGAATTAAAAGAAACATTTCCCAATTTCGACATCGCGTTGCGAATTTTCTTGGCAATTCCAGTTGCTGAAAAATCATTTTCAAATTTGTGAAGGATTAAAAACAATTTTAGTTCGACCATGAAGCAAGAATGTCTTAATGCTTTATCCATTTCTTCGGAATGAGACATAACAAAAAATATAAGTTGATGATGAAGTAATAAATAATTTTGCAAAAAAAAAGTCTAGGAAAAAAGTTTTTAAAAGATAATATTTATTTGTACATATACATTGTATTCATTATATTATTACATTAATTAACCTATATATCTATAAGATATTTTTTGGTTTTGTTCCCAGAGTTGAAGTTTTTTTTGTTAATAAAAATATGCTGTTATAATAATTTTAATTTTTAATTAGAGGAGGGACGACAAAAAGAATATGCTTAGGGTACCAACATACCGACGAGCCGGCCGTACCGGTACCGAACCGGAAACGGGAAAACTCAATGGGTCACGATGTGGCCCCGAACCCAGTAACGGTCCCGACCTCCCAAGAGCACTTACGTTTCCAGTTCCCCCTTTATTTGTTTCTTTTGTTCTGTTACTAATTAACGTTTATTTTATAGAAAATGTTTTTTTTTTTATTTTCCAGAGGGTAATATCGGCGCGGTGTTTTGAAATCATTGCTGAGCGTCTTACATCCAGTAAAGTTATATGTTGAGGCTTTATCGAGAAAAGACGCTACGATCTTGACGTCAGAGGCAATAATAAAAGTGTTGATAAAAAAATTAGAATCGATGGACAACGATTTAGCACAAAGTTTAGAAGAAAAATAACAGATAGATGGGTGACAAGAGTTGAAATTAATAATGAGGGAGAAGATTTCTTTAACACCATGATTATTTTGCGAAATAGACTTGGAAGGAGGGAGAACTAAATTGACAATGTGCTCTCCAAAAGTGGACAAAGGAGGATAAAATATCCGGAAGATGGTAAAATGCATCTTTAGAGGTACATAAATTAAATGCTTGGTATATGACCTAGAGAAGTTTGGTGAAATAGGAAGGACAAAAAATAGAGAAAAAAGATAGAGATACCGTTGCAATAGTTGTTAGGGAGGTCTTAAAAACAGTAAAGGAGAAGGTAGAAAAGACCAGGTGGTTATGGTGGTGGAGAAAGGCGAACAGGCGAGCCAAAAGTAGCTTAGAAATCAACTAGGCGGAAATTGAAAGACTGAGGTCAGAACAAGCAAATTAATACCGCAATGAAAAAGCGATTTCCATAAAAGATATGGATGCCCTAACGACGAAGGAGGAAGCTGTCAAGGCGGTTGCAGTATTAAACAGGAACATTGCCGAACGGGTAGCCTGAGGCCATGCTTTGGCGGAAATCAGGCTATAACTTTAAGCGGAGAAGGCGCTGAAATTCCTTGAACGTGAAAGGATCAGGATTAGCCTATGCTTATGTATAGTTTTGCAAGGAGGAGGATAGGAGTGGAACGTGTCGGAAACGTTCTAGGATAGGGCATAAGGAGAAGGAGTGTACAGAAACGGTTCTCATATGTTTGAACTGTAGTCAAGTGTCGGGTCACAAAGCTGGAATGGGAAAATGCCCAGAATTTAGAAACACCTTGAATAGGGCCAGGAGTTAAAAAAAGAAGCATGATTTATTTATCTATTTATTGTTGATCATGAATATTTACATACATTTACATAAATTTATAGACTAATCTTGGCAGAAGCAAAGTTGCTCATGCATGATATGTCCTTTGCTACAGTGATGAATTTAGGGGTAGATATTTTGGTGATAGGCGAACCTAATCGGGTGAACTTGCTTATTTTTTGTGTTAAAACTAATGATAATTCTGGAGACATTTTTATTTTAAATAAAATGTTTACTAGTTCTGCCTTACCTCCTTTAAATAAAGAACAGTTTTAGGTGCATTTGCCCATTTTCTTTTAATGTATGAAACTAAATAAAAAGAAAAATAGTAACATCCTCTTTAAATCTGACATGGGCCGAAACATTCCCACTGGGTAGACGAATGGTCCCCACCGGTGGTTATCATTTAACTGTGGGACAGAAAAACCATATCTTAAAAAATATAAATTATGCTGTTTAAAACAATTCGCTATTTATGTGTAAAATGTATATACTATCACTCTATTCTGTTACATGAATTCAGCAGCATTTAAGCATATTATAGATTATAGTCCTTTTAAGATAAATATGCCGAATATCCCCACCTTCCCCTAACAGGCAACCTTAGCGAGATAAATTTAATTTTGGATAGAGGGAGAGTAATGGATGTCAAGGCAGGGGTCCCACAGGGATCAATACTGGGCTCTATTTTGTGGAACATCGCCTACGATGGAGTACTTCGCCTGGATTTAAGAGTTAGACCAAGTGGCTGTAGAAAGCTCGATATAACGATAGTTGAGGAACCGAACAGAAGTGGCCATCAGAGTATAGTCTAGGAAGATCATTATAAGGAATACCGGGGATGGTGATGGATTCACAGGGATAGAGGTATGCGGTACCTATATCTATAGCTGCTACTTTAGTCCTAACAGACATCAGGAGGAGTTCGAGGATGAGATCTCAAAAAACAAAAGCAAGGAAAAAGATCTGCTCCTTCGGCCAATACTTCGAGGCTTTACTTATACCATCAGCAAATGTTGTTTTTACAAAATATCACAGATACAGCTGTTGCTCACGAAAGTACCAATAAAGACAACAACGGAGGGCATAATGGCGAAACACAAACAGAAGATAATGGAGTTGAAACTATTCAAGATGAACAAATTGTGAGAAATACATTACAACGGTAAACAAACTGGCGTTTCTGATATGAGAAGAAAAAGAAAGATTAATGAAGTTGGTTCCAAAATGATGTACCAAAATTAATTAGAGCCACTGTTCGGCGGAGCTTGTATATGTTTCCCATCCATTACCCTCAACAGACTCGGAAAATTCTATTTATCGTAAAAGTTTTTTTGCATTTCTTTCTACATATTTTCTTTTGGGACATAACTATATGTTGGAAGACTTTCCAAAGTGATTGGCAAGTTGTGTAAACTATTTTACGAGCTGTTGTTTCGCCCATACGATAACTGGAGTGTAGGCACTTAAAATAGTTTCCAGTAGCAATAAACGTAAAAAAAATCTTTTTAGGTAATGCATGTAGAGAACGATGGGTGAAGCTAAGGGACAGTCATAGGAAAGCTCTAAAGTCTAAAGCGTCCGTCCAATAAATAGCGAACAAGCAGCAACCAATATGAAGGTTTCAAAATTCCGTAAGGAGTTGGCGTTTTTAATTCTAGATCTGTTTAAAGAAGATGAACGTAATACCAATATCCCTGCAGGAGAAAATCATTCAGAAGTGGGAGATTCGGATCACGAATTACAAAGTATTTACATTGACGAATCTGAATTAAGTAGGACTAAGCATTGCTGCCAAAAACTTGAAAGACGTGCTCCAGTTAAAGAAGTCACTTTCAGTTCTTCGATGGTAAAAAGAACGTATGTATAAATAGGGCAATAGATGGAGTCGAAATTTTGAAGTGGACACATGGCAAAGGGTTCAAATAGGTGCACATACCCAAGGTTGGTTATGTTTATTCCTGCTAGCTCGCCATATATACAACTGGAAAAATATGAAAATTATCTGTAGGTGCTAAGTAGGAACCTATAGGATAAAGGGGAAGACCCTTACGGATCTCATAATAGGCTTGGAGCTGGTGGTCCATAATAACAATAATGAAACGAAATCAACTTTTATTAGGGGTAATTCGGAGTCGCATATCGAAAATACGCTATCGACTGCGAAAATGGCTCGACGAGTCGAAGAGTGGGAGATTTTAGAGGGATACATACCCTCCATACAGGAGCAAGAGGTGTTAACGTGGATCCCCCCACAGGGGGGAAACCACTTGAAGCAAAATCACAGTGACATTTATAGTAATATTAATTCAAATTCAGATCTGACGAAGAGGATAATTTCTCCATTGAAAGAGGTAAATTAAGCTATTTACTTTTAATTATGTAGTGCTATCTTATTTTGGAGATCATACAAACAGTAACAATAAAATAATTTTTTATGTTTGTAATGTCAACACAGATGATCGAAAGAGCGAAGTAATGTCTCCATCACCATCGTCTACACCTTCCATTCCAATTCCGAATTCTGAAAAAAAAGAAGTATCTACTTCTAAAACTATTTTAAATGCTGGAAACATGATTCAAATAGCTAGAACTAGCATTGGTAGAAGTGGTAGTGGTAGTATCCAAAAAGTATGGCCATCTTACTCAAAGCAAGCACTACCTGTCACCGTAATCAAACAGCCAACTATCGCACAAGCACTTCGTGAGTATCATCTTTCTCAGATACTCTTCCAAAAAAAAAAAATGCATTTAAATACTATTCAGTAATATTCACTAATTTTTTCCAGACGGAGGATCTAAACATATTAAAATAACTGAAGCTATAATAAAGTTTATAGTGCGGTATAGTACGGTTGGACCGCTTTTGAATCGCTTCGGGTAGTCTTGAACTGCTCTGGACCTACTGAGGAGCGCGCTGACAAACCGGTGCCTAGGTTCAGTAGGCTGTGCAGGGAACCATCTTATGCAAATAGGACATTGTTATACAATGTGGTATCTTCCACTTTGCTATATGCACCTCCAGTCTGGTATGGAGCGACCGCTGATCAAATATAGGAAAATGATGGAGAGTTTCCAGAGGAAAGCTTTGATTAGAATAGGTTCAGCCTACAGAACTGTGTCAACTGCGGCGATACAGATGGTGACAGGCACGGTCCCTATTCACCTGATGGTAGAAGAAAGGAGGAGGGTTTTCGAGAGGGAAGACGGTGCTACCAGAACGGCAAAAGCAGAGGAAAGGAGAAGAACTATACGGAGGTGGCAGGAAGAATGGGAAGAGAACGAAAGCGCAGGACAATGGATCAAGAAGCTGATAAGGAACTTGGAGAGGTGGATATAGTACAAACATACGAGTAGGAATTGCTCTCACTTTATGACACAGGCATTGACGGGGCATGGTTCCTTTGGGACATACACGCACCGAATAGGGAAAACGGCAGATGATAAATGCGTATATTGCGGGGAAACTGACGATGCGGAGCATACTGAAATCCCTGACGTAAATAAGAGGCTCGATACTCATATTAAGGAATTTGTTAAAATATTTGAAGATTTGAAAAGTGATGCCTTGAAAGCTCTTACTGATCAAATTGAATCTACCGTTATTGACCACGTTAAAGCTACTGCTGTTTCTTCTAATGATTCACGATCTTCTATCGGCAAACCGTCGTATGCTGAAGTATCAAGTCATCTCTCTTGATAAACCCCAAAAAAACTCAGAACTCCACGGTGACGAAATCTGATATGTTACAAAGTTGATCGAGTAAATAATAAAATAAGTTTAACTAAAGTGAAAACTGTTCGGGATGGCGGCCTTCTTATATGCTGTGAGAGTGATAATGAATGTTTGCGGTTCAATGAAGCAGCTGCTGGGAAATTGTCTGAAAAATACAGTATTAAAGAAGTCCCTTCTCTTAACCCTAGGATAAAAATAGTTGGTATCTCTGAAAAGCTTGAGGGTGATGTACTTTTAAGTTACTTAAAGACCTAAAATATGTTTTTAGTGATTGCTGTGACTGTCATATTGTATCTAATACGCCTTTGAGGAGAAATAAAAATGTATGTCAAGTTATTATTCAAACTGATAAAGCTAGTTACAAAAAAATAATGGAACAGGGCGAGCTCTTTATTGAGTATGACTATTGTAGCGTGTTTGATGCGATTGAGCTACGTCGTTGTTTTAAATGTTGCGGTTTTCATCACTTACAAAAAAAATTGTTCATCTAAAATAGATGTATGTCCCCTATGTGCACAAAATCACAGAGTTTCGGATTGCAAATCTGATGCTTTATATTGTATTGTCACAATTATATGTAAAAAGTAAAGACTGTACTGCCACTATTGATGTTAATCATGCTTCTTGGGATCAAAATTGTTATACTTATCAGATGGCTTTGGAAAGATTCAAAGTCAATGTATTGAGTATCCAATAGCAATTAGTGCCTACTTCTAAATCGAACACTTTGCTAAGTTGTTATTATCAGAATTGTCGTGGTATTTGCACAAAAACTAAAGAACTGTTTATTTCTTCCAGCGGTGCAAGTTATGATATAATTGGTATTAGTGAGACTTGGTTGCATGAAGGTGGGCAGAGTTCTGAATTTTTTGACAGCAATGCTTATGAGATACATCGTAAGGATCGTGATTTTAATATAGTTAACAAAAAAAGGAGTGGTGGTGTACTATTGGCAATAAGCAAAAAATATGATTCTTGTTTCTTTGATACTACTGTCAATACATTTTCCGACATTAACTTTATCGATATCATTGATGTTAGATTGAAGTTAGGTGAATTTTACTTTTATATTTTTAACGTTTATGTGCCACCAAATGTTAGATCTGATGATTACGATATATTATTTGACGCATTTGAATCTTTATATTCTATTTACGGTTCCAGCTTATTGATATTTGGTGATTTTAATATTCCCGATTATAATGATGTTAGCTCAAGTGCACTATTCAGTCGGAATGTTAGTTCCTTAGTGAATTTTATGAACTACTTTAATATGAAACAATACAACCATGTTCTGAATTGTAATAATAGAATATTGGATTTAGTTATATGTACTGAGCCTTGTACTGTGTTTCGCGCTGATGATGTTTTCCTGACTGAAGACCATCACCATCCTGCAATTATTGTTGAATTATTCGTACCTGATAATACAAATAATAAATTTCCGCTATGTGCAAGTAATTCTCGCAGTAATTCTATTGATCTTAATTATAAAAATGCTAATTTTCCAGCTCTTTACGAAGAATTATTGTCAACTGATTGGTCTTGTATTTCTTCTGTCCCTAATATAAATGATGCTGTAGAGATGTTTTATGATATCCTTAAGGAAATTTTGTCCAGACATGTCCCACCAAGAAAAAACGTTGTTTTTAACAGGCAGTTCCCTAA
>NW_019416511.1:95462-117865 GCF_000390285.2 Anoplophora glabripennis
AGTAGGGGTCCTAAATTAGACCCTTGAGGAACTCCAGAAGTGGCTGTGAAAATACTAGAATTGTGTCCAAAATACGTAACGTATTGCTTTCTATTCATAAGATATGACTCGAAAAGGTTGCATAAATTATAACTGAAACCGAGTGCACTCAATTTTTGTAAAAGAATTTTATGATCGACACGATCAAACGCCTTTGCAATGTCAGTGTAAATCACATCTACTTGCCCTCGTATATCAAGTTCATTGGATATGAATTGTGTAAGTTGACATAAGTTAGACACTGTAGATCGTCCACGCATGAAGCCATGCTGATCCCATGATATTAGAGTTTTTGTAGCAGGATAGATGCGATTATAAATCGCTATCTCGAATATTTTTGAGAAATTGCAAAGAATTGAAACCGGTCGATAATTCTTAACTTCGGTGTTATTACCACTCTTAAAGATCGGACATACTCTCGACAATTTCCATATTTCAGGAAACGTAGATGATTTTAATATTAAATTGTAAATAATAGAAAGTGGCTGTAAGAGAGCTCTTGCACAATCTTTCACAAGAAAAGCCGGTATCTTATCGTGACCCGATGTCATTTTGTCTTTTAAACTATTTATTGCCTCTAATATTTCTTCATCAGTTAAGCTCGTTATATACAAAGGCATTACATCATGGCTACATAATTGCTGAAAAGGATAATCCACGTTACTATTTGTCCCAGAATAAACACCACTGAAATAATCGGCGAAAGCGTTAACAATAGATTTAGGTGAGTCGAAAATATTTAAGTCATAGGTAACTGAGCTAGGTATTCTAGATGTGCCCTTTTTGTGTTGAATATAAGACCAGAATTTGGTAGGGTCACTTACTACTGCATTTTGTATGCTGTTGATATGGTTCTTGTAAGCAATATTTATTTGTCTTTTTATCAGAGACCTCAGCCGTTTAAACTCAAGCAAAAAGTTTACATTCTTTTCCTTTTTATATTTTAATCGATATTTATTTTTCAACATGATATTGTTTTTTATCTCAGTGGTGTACCAAGAAGGAAATTTATTCTTGCGTTTAAAAGAATATGCTGGAACATGACGATCCAAGATAGCATTAAAAATAGCGTAAAAATCAGAACATGCACCATTTACATCATCAGTATTAGACAAAGAGCTCCAATTAGCATTTAGTATGTCAGTATAAAGTTCAAGAAAGTTAGCTCTGTGGAAATTGTAAGCTTTACTCTCACAATTTGGAGAAAAATTCACATTAGTGCTATCATTTACTACAAAATTAAGTATGAGGGCCGGATGATGTAAATCTTCACGAACTAAAGGTGCTTCATCCCTAACAACTTCACAAACATTAAAATTAGAAAAAACTAGATCTAAAAGGCGATGATTGGTGTTGAGTACATTATTAAATTGCATAAGATCAAAATAAGAACTAAAATTAGAAATACATTGCTTTTTTCTGTCTTGTGTTGCACTGTTATAATTAGGACAATTAAAGTCACCTAAAATTAAAGTATACCCATTATCATCTACATCAAAAACTAATGATTGCTCAAAATGTTCAAAAAAACTTTCAAATTCAAGAATATCCACATTTGGAGGAATATATATAACATATACAAAAACTACGGAGTAATTTATAAGACACTTACAACCTACTATGTCAACGTTAGGTGAAACATTGACAAACGAATCCAAGTTAACTCTAGAAGCACAAATTGCCTGATCAAATGCCAATAAAACACCGCCCCCATAACCATGTCCAGTCACTTCCACATTTCTGTCAGATCTGAAGACGGTGTAATTATTTGAAAAGTACTCAGAAGAAGAAATACCATGCACAAGCCACGTCTCAGAAAGGCCAATGATTCCAAATTCAGCAGCTGAAACCGAAGAGCAGAACTCATCAACTTTGGTCCTTAATCCTCTAACGTTCTGGTAGCAGCATGATATTTGACTCGACCCCTGATGACTGTTGGGCTTATCTAGTTTAAATTAATTATTTCGGGAATGCCACGTATATATTTGATTCTCAAATTAGTTTCTCCAGATGCCAGGCGTTCATCTAACTTCAGCTTAACTGAGCGATAGTATGCAATCTGTTTTGGTGTTCGATCATAACTAATGCGGACATCCTTAAAGTTCGACATGTTTCTTAAATTTCTTGCTTGGCGAATGACGTCTTGAACTAATGATTCATCGCTTAGAGAAACCTTAATAGGACGTGGAGAATTTGCGGTAGGATTACGTCTTCCAATACGAGTTGCCTTCAAATTTTGATCTTCTGGTACGGAAAGAGCCCTAAAAATTGTAAGTACTTCTGGTACGGAAAGAGCCCTAAAAATTGTAAGTACTTGCTCTTTATCCTGCGCTGCTCTGGTCTGTCCCTCAGTAGCTGCATTACTCTCTTCAACTATGCCATATATTATGACGTTTAACTTTCTTTTTTGTCTCTCACTGATTTCCTGAATTATTTCTTCATACTGCTTGTTGTCCAAATTTGAAGAAACCCCTGATAGATGATAGTGATAGTGACAGTGATAAATATTCTATTTACGGTTCCAGCTTATTGATATTTGGTGATTTTAATATTATTATAATAAGGGTGTACCTAAATAAGTACACTGTATCGTATTATAGTCACGTGACAGTTGCGTGATCTGCCGTTTAGAGGCGTGATATAAATTACGACAATACGACTCCAATTGGTTTATTGCTGGCATCATAGCGCTACCAAACCTATACAAAAGTTTCAGTCAATTGACATCGTGTTACCTGAAGTTGACTATAAGGATTTAAGTACAGATCAGTGATATCTATGTCCGATCTGTTGTGCTATTAAAGATGGTTTCTGTTCCGAAGCTGTATCTAAAAGAGATCCTGGAAAAATTGCACTCCTCAGAACCTTCTTCTGTCAGCGCAGTTTATCATGAAAGTGAACGTACCTATTTGGTTTAGTATACTGAATATGACTCCGTGCATTTATGGAAAACCATTAATAAGTCGAGACACCTCCCTGAAGAAGTAAAAGCAATTAAGCATTAAGTTATTAAAACTAACGCATATTTTGCTCACCCGGAGAGTATATGATTGACGATAAAAGAAGTCATATTAGGGAACTTGGCATCCGACGCATATTAAAGGCTAGAAATGAACCACCAGGAAAAGTGAGAATATTTATAATACCTACTATAAATTGGAATGCCGAAGATTATGTCGAGTTAATTAATTCACAGAACCCCCACTATAATGAATATTTGATCCTTTATTAGTATAACCAAATTACCTCGTCACATTCAAGCCGTTGAGTGATGTATAAAGATTGAAATAAAAGTATCGAACAAAGTTTGTGGCCACTCAGCTAAGGACGGTTTTATAAGAGTTAGAGTAGAGACGAGACAAAATTTACCTTAGTTCGAAAGTAAGACAGAGTACTTTAAAGCCAAAAAAGTAAATTGAAATTGATAACATTTATGAATGTAATCAATTGCATCCGTCCTCCCATAGGAAGGAGGGCAGGTGCAATTCCACATGCAGCCATCTCCCTGTGGTGAGTTGAGGGTTGACTAAGTGATGAACGGCGAGGTGAAGTTCTGATGGAGTGGATTGCGGCTTTAAACCTTGGTTGTTCTTAATACTGGGGCTCCTACTTTCTGCAGGGGCGATTATTTGTCCCACATTGATATGGCGTGCTGCTCACAAAGAATATCGAACTAGAGAATATTGCCAGATGAAGATTTGACGGATCACCTCAACATCTGCTTCATAATTGCGGTCAAAACACCGCAAAATACGCAAATTTTAACCCGAAAATCAATCTAAATAATATGATAAGCCAATTTCGCGACGAATTAGTGGATCGTGTGGCCCAACTTTGAAAGATTTCTCCAGAGATGTGTGTTAGGGCCGGTTTTTCAACTGCCAGTAAACTTTTTAGTTTAGTTATCTCTACCTTCAAATTAGCCTTTAGATTACTAATCTATGTGTTTTTCAATGAAATTTTTGGTGACAGCTATCCTTTAATCTTGACTTACTGATCAAACTTACTTATGCTGTTACAAGATATGGATTTTAAACGAATTATGAAAAATATCTACATTCCATTGCGTATATTCTGTGATATTATGGTAAAAACCTAGATTTTATGGTTATGTTATGCCTAGTGTCATCTTTATTTATCCTTGCCTTTGTTTATTTTCAATTAATGGATAAGAATAGTAATTAATAAATAGTAATCACAAAATGGCAAAAAGAACAGCAAACTTTACAACAGAAGAACAGTTATTGGTAGCTTTAGTGGAAAAGATATAAGGTAGTTATCAAGTGCAAAAAAAGTGGAGCCGTAACGTGGCAATAAAAGGTGAAGACTTGGAAAAAAATTGAAGAAGAATTTAATAGTAACAACAAGAGGAATTACTTCAGATCAATAAAAATTTAAAAGAGAAATACTTAAATTTGAAGAAAAAAGCTGAAGAAAAATATTCTACAAATAAGTTCAATTTAAAGCAAACTGGAGGAGGACCTCCTAACACTATTCACTTTACTGATGTTGATATGACCATAAAAAGTATTAACTATGTTCACAGCCAGGAGGTTTCTGTTCATTATTATTATTGCATGCTATATTATGTAGTATTTTCAAATGTGATGCTGATGCTTGATTGTATCCTCGCAAATCTCCATTAACAATCTGCAATTAAAACAGTGTACAGATGAAATGAAAAGTAATTGCTTATTTATTGATCACAGTGTTACAATGAAAGTTTCAAACCTAAAAGCAGCTTGTTGCGTAAAACCGCAGTACTATTAACAACTGAACTAATGGAGAAACCGGCAGTCAACGATTATTCAATCGCCTCAACAACGGAGCAATCACCAGAGGTAATAAGATCTCAATTATAGCTCCTATGCTTTATACCTGTTCCCGGAAAGGAACATTTTCGAAAAATTCCAAGGGATTTTCCCAATTACGAATGTACCTTTTATATAATTATTTTAACAATGCGACAAAATTTATAGGTTATATTATATTTGGTTGTACCATAGAGAAATAAATTTTACTTTTATCTATGGTTGTACTGCGTCACTCGGCCCATCATTTGCTAAAAAATTCAGAAGTACGGCAGAAATGCACAGACCAAAGGCGCCATCTCCCCCTTTTCAAAATTTTCTAAACGTCTTTGACGAGCAAACTTCTAGTTTATCTGAAGTAGAAACTCGCCTAGAAAGAGTTAGTGACATCTTGGACAAATACAAATAAATTCAGTACGAATTAGTGATTACAGGGTGATATACAAAATGATGAACGCTAAATCTTTCGAAAACACATTCCACAAAATTTGTGCCGTAGCTAAAGAGCTATTACAAAACAAAACTCTATCTATCTAGTTCTATGACGGATAATAAACAAACTACTAACACACAAAATCAAATTAAATTACCACAAATACATTTGCCTGATTTTTACCGACATTATGACCAATGGGTCACCTTTCATTTTCACAAATATAGTAGTTCATAATAGCTAGCTGTCAAAAATACAGAAATTTTATTATTTACAGTCTTGCCTGAAAGGAGAAGCTGCACAAATAATTCATTCATTAAACATTTCAAATGATAATTATGAAATAGCGTGGTCTTTGTTAAAAAAGCGACATGAAAAGAAAAAAAATCATTATCAATTCACACATAAAGGCGAATTATGATTTAGCTCCTATAAGAAACGAATCTTGTTCGCATCTTAGGAAATTATTAGAGATTTTTAATAGAAATCATCACGCGTTAATAGCCTTAGGGCAACCGACGGATAAGTGGGACACGCCTATAATTTTTACCTTAACATCTAAATTAGACATGACATCAAAAAAGGAATGAGAGCAGTACATAAGCAAGGACCCGATAGAAACCATTACCATTAAAAAACTAACGGAATTTATCGCGCAACGTTGTTAGTTATTAGAGACGATAGATGAGGTATCACAAGCCCATACTTAACATTTAAAAATTTAGGAGTGCAGCTCCCACTCGAAGGTAACAATTAAATATTGTCACTTGACAATTCAAAAAAGGAATGTGTTATGACTGTCAATATTACGTTTTACTCTGTCACTTAATAACAACAGGACTTCGTATTGTGCGCCTAAAAGTTTTTTCCATACCATCAGTATTAAATTTCTGTTTATTTATTTATAAATATAAACTTATTCGTTTAATACCATATTTGACTAAAATACTTTTTTATTCTCGTCAGGACAACCAACGAATATGACGAATTAGACTACCCCCGGACACGTTTCATGCGAAAATATGGTATCTCTAGACATCTGACGATGATTAGGGGAAATATATTCGATGCGCCTGAAGAATATGCTCTAGGACACTGCGTATCTCCGGATTCTCAGATGAGCAAGGGGATCGCTCTTGAGTTCAGGTTTGTGCTTCATTATTAATCATTTCTTTACGTTTGCGATTAATAACCACTAGGGTTTAATAATATCTTTATTTTAGGAGACGTTTCGGAAGAGTCGGCATTTTGAAGGCCTAAAACCTTGAGGTCGGTCAAACAGCCGTAATCACATTGTCCTCTGGCACAAAATTTTTTAATTACCAAAAAAAATTTTTCGATACGCCTAGTTATGAGTCAATTTATGCAGCTTTGATCGATTTGAAGCAGAAAACGGTCGCCGAAAATGTGAATTAGTTACCTCTACCTAAGAAAGCAAGCGGATTAGACAAAAAAAACAGTGACGAAGTTAAGTGGATGATAGAATTTGCTTTTGGTGGAATGAACACAGAAATTTGTATTGTTTATAGTTAAGTTATACAGTTTAATTACATTTAATATATTAGCTAATAATGACTTTTAAGTCAGTGATGTATACATTATGCATATAATATAATTACATGAAAATAATTTTGTTTCAATTTAACAGAACTTTATAAATCTAGAGATTCAAAAATAATATAAACGGTTATTACCAGCACCTAGATTTGCCACATAATGTTTTTGTTATTTTTTGCATATTTTACCAAAACTTATTTGTAACAAATTAATTTTGGCGCACCATTCGGAGTTCTGTTCTCGTGAACTAAACGACTGATAGACGATAGTAGTCCACTTCCATGGCTTTTACCAGAACTACGTCTTCTTTGTATTTGTAGATAGTAACTACAAGAGGTATGGTAGATTTCCATTTTTTACTCCTGATGATGTAATTTTACAAAATTCAAAGATAGATATTGTTATAGAAAAATCTGTATTTCACCGCTAAACTACAACCTGTTTCTAAATGTTCATATTTAATTTTTGTTGCATGCCTTCTAAAAGTAGCTTTTGTCACTAATTGTCAAAATATTTAGTAAACAATTATACTGATTTTTTTTTTATTTCATATACAAATTTATCAATCTATGATTAAATTATTACGAGCTATTGTCAATAAAAATTACAACAGACATTTGAAATTTATTTCTATTTGATATATTTTATTTTAAAAACATGTAACAAATACACTTCTTCTGCAGCAAATATTGTGACGTTCCGTAAAATATGTGCATTTTCTGAAAATCATTAGGAAAAAAATATAACGAAAACAAACAAAAAACCTTCTAAAAACATTCTATAACTTAATTTCATTTAATAATTTTCCAATAAACTTTGATGTTATAAATCAGAAACATTATATTTAAGCTATAATCAAAATTAACAATTTTTTAGCACCCACCCCTCTGTTAAAACGGAAGTTTTCGAGTGATTCTGAGGATGAACCACCTCAAATCGTCACTGTGGAAGATATGATCCATCACGGTGCCAATGCTCATATTGAACAAAACGACCCAGAACCTTCATCACCTGTTGCGGATTCTACACATTCTAATAGCACTCCTGTACCAATTTTAGCCCCATCAATGTCTCAAGATGTTATAGAAATTAGTTAGTCTTTTCATAAATTTATATAAGTATCACTATTATTAATACTAATAAATATCATATCATAATTTAAATAACCATCAAAGTCACTTGCCTTTATAAATCATATTTTTATTTTAATATTTTCTTTCCAGATGCAGAAAACATAGGTGATGAGATAATTCCTGAATTATCTCCAACTATTAGATGACCTCCAAAATGAATTTACTGATTTACCATTTAACAATCGTAGACAAACAGCAAATTAAACGGATGCCGCCATAGCTGATATTCCCACGAGAGAAGACATTCAACAAGATATAGAACGTCTACGGAATATCGAAAATCGCTTACCGACGTACTGTCGTCTTAGTTCGGTTCTTGTTGCTGGACCAGACGCCGCGGATTCATTCCCGAGACGCTATNCGTGGTATTTGCACAAAAACTAAAGAACTGTTTATTTCTTCCAGCGGTGCAAGTTATGATATAATTGGTATTAGTGAGACTTGGTTGCATGAAGGTGGGCAGAGTTCTGAATTTTTTGACAGCAATGCTTATGAGATACATCGTAAGGATCGTGATTTTAATATAGTTAACAAAAAAAGGAGTGGTGGTGTACTATTGGCAATAAGCAAAAAATATGATTCTTGTTTCTTTGATACTACTGTCAATACATTTTCCGACATTAACTTTATCGATATCATTGATGTTAGATTGAAGTTAGGTGAATTTTACTTTTATATTTTTAACGCTTATGTGCCACCAAATGTTAGATCTGATGATTACGATATATTATTTGACGCATTTAAATACTGATAGGTATCATTGTGTGATAGTGACAGTGATAGTGATAATAATAATAATAATAATAATAATCTTTATTGCCCAACAGATAACATCCATTTATAGGACAAATTGTTTACAGAAAAGTTACAATGCTTAACACGTATATATATAAGACACATCGAATGAAGTACGCAGAAGGCTAGTAATATTGTATGTGCATACAATACCCAAAAAAAGAACATATAATATTCTTATATAGAATTAAACCTAAATCAAATCACCATATCTTATACCAACAGTTTCAACTATCTGATTGAGGCTGCTAAAATTAAGATCACACAAATCTGATATTTTATTGAAATTTCGGCACATAATATGTACTGGGGACATCATGAGACACTGCGACCTTGCTCTAGCACAAATAAAGGTATAGTTCTGACGAGAGTTTATACGAGGAATACAAAAACAAAACTGGCACAATAGGGATGGACATTCTAGATTATTGTGAAATAAATTATATAAAACTTTTATACTTGCTAGAACTCTACGAAACTCCAGAGAAGGAATATTGAATCTGTTAAGTAGAGTAGATTGGTTATAGCCTCTCTCCGGATAAAAGCCATCTATTTTGAGTGACATAAATTTCAAAAATTTCCTTTGTACATTTTCCAATGACAGCTTCAGATAGTTGTAACGTGGGTACCATACCAATGAACAATATTCAAGCTTAGATCTTACGTATGAGTTATACAGAGACTTAAATGCAATTTCATTTGAAAATAACTGACAGTTGCGCACGATACAGCCTAACATTTTTAAAGCAGATGAAGTAATATCATTTATATGTTTAGAGAAAGTAAGTTGTGAGTCAAACAAGACACCCAAGTCTTTTATGGAGTCCACCCTGTTAAGTACCTCAGAATTAATTTTGTAATGATATGTTACTGGATGCAATTTACGAGTGTAAGTTACGACCTTGCATTTCATTATATTTAATTCCAGACAATTACTAGTGCACCAGTCGTTTAATAAATCTAATTGGTCTTGTAACTTTTGACAATCCGCAATATCCGACACTTTGCCAAACAACTTTAAGTCATCAGCAAATAAAAGTTTTTCACAGCATATTTGAGATGTTAAATCGTTAATAAAATATAAAAAAAGTAGGGGTCCTAAATTAGACCCTTGAGGAACTCCAGAAGTGGCTGTGAAAATACTAGAATTGTGTCCAAAATACGTAACGTATTGCTTTCTATTCATAAGATATGACTCGAAAAGGTTGCATAAATTATAACTGAAACCGAGTGCACTCAATTTTTGTAAAAGAATTTTATGATCGACACGATCAAACGCCTTTGCAATGTCAGTGTAAATCACATCTACTTGCCCTCGTATATCAAGTTCATTGGATATGAATTGTGTAAGTTGACATAAGTTAGACACTGTAGATCGTCCACGCATGAAGCCATGCTGATCCCATGATATTAGAGTTTTTGTAGCAGGATAGATGCGATTNGCTGGACCAGACGCCGCGGATTCATTCCCGAGACGCTGTTCCCGGATCGCATGAGGCTCGCCAAGCGTCATCATGACGGTGGAGACGCAATACGATTAAACTATGCCAAAATTTATTAAATACTATGCCCAGTAGCTTTAGCTACAAGAACCAATAAGTACGAACTATTTGATAAATTTAGAGAAATCTCAGGGGCGATTTTACAATCGACTTCGCGTGGGAATGGCTCGAAAAGGTAATGATTTAGGATGAAAGTAATTTTACTAATAAAGCTTAGATAACGACAGATTCCGACAAGTCACAGGCCTTAACCCTCCTTGAGAAAGTCAATTAGTTAAGTTGTGAAAAGTAAATTAATGTAAAAGATCAAATATTGTTACATATACACACATGAATATACATTTCCCGTGTTTGAACGTCAACCACGTTTATATTATGTAATATAAGTAGTATTGACTTTAAAAGCAATAAGACAAAAGTTATAAAAAGAGTTTCTTGGTCCTGTTAAGCATATACTTGTATATACATGTAAGCATCTGCCTAGATATCCGATAATTCAAGTCTGATGAGGGCGCCAGGTATTTTTATAAGAAAAATACCAAAAGAAATTAAAATTGCAAAGTTAAAACTTTACACAAGTTCTGATTTTTCCAAGCCTCGGTATACGCTAAGATATTTCACTGAGCAGAAATGAAACATTATGGAGCTATGAAACTTTAAGTTTATAATCTGTTTGAAAGTGGGCCGTAAAATATCTTTGGCGTGCCGTTGTAGGTAAACAAATAAAATTTTAAAATCTTAATTAACCATCACTGGTAAATTAAATTTGTCTTCACTTTCTATTATTTTTCCTTCTACTTTGAGTCACTGGATAATGTGTGCATGCAATAATAAAACACTGATGAAGGTGGTGCTGGTTCGTCGGTATGTTTATACGAATTCTTTCAAGTAAGCTGTTTATTTATTTTAGCTAATGTCGTTGCCAGCAACCACCTTAAGTTCCAGAAATGGGAAAAAGGGAAGTAGGGAAAGGTAATAACAACAATAAATTCAAAACAATTATATCCAGTCTCAAATGTAGTTTCGAGATGCAAAGTCCGGACTAAATTAAGTAGGAAAATTTCACTATGAAATTTTTACCTTTAAAAAAAAAATCTTTAGGAAAAAAGTTAAAATTTAAAACTTCCTCAAAACGGGTTATAAAATGCTATGCGACTTACCAGACTCCACGTCCGTAGCTCTCAGTACAGGAAGGGATGTAAACTGGGACTGCAGCGGCGCGCACAGACTCTATGCTTTATTTGAAGCTCAACAAAAGAAAAATCAAATTTAGTCCAGATATTATCCACGAAATTTGGGATTTGAGTTTATCCCGTGCAGGCCGTTCAACCGATGCTAGAAATGACTTTAATTGATTAATTGATGATGACTTCTAGCTGACAACTGTTCTAGACTGAGCTCGATCGACTAACTTGATCGACTGACTTCATGGACGGACTTCATCGACTCTCTTCTTCAACTCCCTTTCTCTTCCGTCGTTATTTTTCCGGTATTTATTTACTTTCGGCGGGAGAAGAAGCGCGCAAAGCGCTCTGATTGGTCGAGGGCGTGGCCATATTTATATAGCCCCACATATACCCCCGAGCGCGGTAACGAACTGCCGCATTCTGTACTGAGAGCTTGGATCGTTAGGAGCTTCTGCATGTATTTGATATTTGATTTTATTGAAATTTTCCTAATAATACAACAGTACCTTCTGGCTAGCGAAAGAATTGTACTAGGCGGAACTCGGTCCACTCGATCAAATTTGTATTCATTGTTCTGTATTTTAATTTCATGTAGAGCGCCTAAGTCGTGGAGACTATACAAAATGCTGTCGACAAGGTAAATTTTAGAAAATTTACCACCCATGCCTGATGTTTTAGCAGCTCTGTTTCAAGGCTTACATCCTTTGTCTGCCCATTTCAGAAGGTATATATTATTATATAATTATAGTTTTCAGTTTGTATCTTTAGAGGCAAACCTACGAGATCTCCCGGCCAGGGGTCTATATGTGTTTTGTGGCAGAGGAAAAGTGTATCACCACATATCCAATGTAAATGTTAATGAGCCGTTTCAACGCTACGGACCGATTTATTTTCTAGATGCAGACGATGCTATCGATGCCCGAGCACAAAACAATAATCAAGTCTTAGACAGACGATTAATTGTTCTTTTGGAACAATTGCTAAGAGATATAAATCCCTACGCTAGGGCATATATGCATCTACGAGAACGTTACAATTTAGAACGGCAAACTATTGACAGACTTCGAGCAGAAGCCGTTCGTGATAACGTAGAACCTCCCCCTTTACAAATGCCAAATGTAACATTAGAATTATTAAATGTTCGTGGAATAAATAGAAGGCAATGACTTACCTACAGTGGAAGAAGTTGCAGCTGTGTACAATTTAATGCCAGATGCCCCAGCAACTCCTAATATGCGTATTTATGTACGCGACGAACCCACTACATTTCAAAATGTCTCTGAGGAAAGTGAGCATAATGATCCGTTAGTATTTCCTCTACTGTTCCCCCAAGGAGAGCCGGGATGGTACATAGGAATGCCTCATAGAAATGGTAATCGTAATATAACATTATGCGAATATGCCTATCGTTTTGGAATTAGAAATAACGATACCAGACTTAAATATGCAAGCAGACTAACACAACAATTTGCTGTCACTGCGTATATGAAAATCGAAAATAATCGTCTCAAATATATATTACGCAACCAAGAGAGGTTAAGAGTGACAGAATATACTGGGTTGGCCGATTACCTACATCGTAGGGTCCAAGAAGGCAATGAGAATGACGAGGCCGCAACGTTGGGTAGAATGGTTATTTTATCATCAACTTTTATCGGATCGCCGAGATACCAACAACAACTATTTCAGGACGCCATGGCAGTTGTTAGACGCTTCGGTATATCCAGCCTTTTCATTACGATGACAACCAATGCACGATGGCGAGATAGTGGACAATATTCCCGCAGGTTATATTGCGAGTGACCACCCATTTCTCATGGATAAAGTATTCCAGTGCAAATTAAATGAAATGATAGATGACGTGCTGAAATAGCACATTTTTGGGGTACACGTAGCTAACCTCTATGTTATAGAATTCCAAAACAGAGGATTACCCCATTGTCATAATCTACTTATTCTAAGAGACGAAGATAAATTAACACACCCTCGCAGAATTGATGCATTCATTAGTGCAGAAATACCAGATCCGCAATTAGAACCAGAACTGTATGAAATTGTAACCTCTTTCATGGTACACGGCCCTTGCGGAGAATTAAACCCAGACTCCGTTTGTATGGTGAATGGCCAATGTTCTAAAAAGTATCCGAAAGAATTCAGTGAACTTACAGTAATATCAGAAAAAGGGCAAGTCTCTTATAAAAGACCAAACAACGGCAGAACTTTGACGATTAGAGCTAATAACAGAAACTGTATTTTAGACAATCGTTGGATAGTTCCTTACAATCCCTATATCCTATTAAAGTATAAATACCATATTAATATAAAGGCTTGCGGTTTGCGGTACTACCCAATGCGTTAAATACCTTTATAAATACTTATTTAAAGGTGTAGATCTGGCATTAGTTCGCATTATCGTAGAAAATCAAGTGAATTATAATGAGGTAGAAAACTACTTGAACGCACGGTATATGACTCCTCCGGAGGCCTGTTGGCATATCAATCAATTTGAAACCCACAAAAATACCCACACCGTTTATCGGCTTTGCGTTCATCTACCTACCAGGCAAATGGTTCGTTTCCAACCTGGATTCGAAATACAAGCATTAGAAAATAATGAAATTACCCAACTAACGGCATGGTTTCTGTTAAATCAGAATGACCCCGACGCCCGACAATATCTGTACACCGACATTCCATATCATTACGTATGGAATAATAGATGTGGTAATAAAATTGTTACACGAATGTATTCTGTGAGTATACGTAATCAACAATTATATTATTTACGTTTGTTATTGTTACATGTTCCTGGAGCAAGCTCTTACGAGGAGTTACGTATATTAAACGGGGTCATTTACGACACCCTTAAAGAAGCCTGCCAACACAGAAATTTATTGGCAGATGATGTTGAGTGGAAACGAACTCTGAGAGAAGCTTGCTCTAGAGATATGCCATATCAATTGAGAAGCATGTTCGCTTTCATATTAGTTTTTTGTGAAGTTTCAGATGATCCGGCGCTTTGGGGCGAAATCCATGTTTATTTCATGGAAGATTTCAGGCGCCACGGCCTTTCTGAGGATCGGGCTCTGCGAGAAACACTTCAATGTATTCAAACCACACTGCTGCTAAATGGCACTAGATTAGCATTATACGGTTTACCAGAACCTGCAGAAAGCGTAATACGTTTTGATCCCATAAATATAGAAGCCGAGAGAGTACAAGGTCAGGAAATGTACGAAAACCTCAATCAGGAACAAAGAACCATTTGCAATGCAGTAATGAATGCTGTTCATGATGACAACGATCCCAATCGTCTTTTCTTGGTAAATGCCGCGGCAGTATCCGGCAAATCATACCTGTTTCAAACCTTGATCTCAAAGCTACGAGGTGAAGAACTACCCGTATTAGTAGCCTGTCCGACCGGAATAGCTGCTTCAATTCTAAAAGGTGGTCGGACGATTCATTCAGTATTAAAATTACCTTTCGATATTAACGAAACGACAATTACCGGAATCTCCCCTACTACAAGTTAAGGGCGTTACATAGCCTCATATAAACTCCTAATAATTGACGAAGTCTCTATGGTGACAAATCTTATTTTTAACATAATCGAAAGGGCACTACGAGACATCTGCAGCGATAACAGACCATTCGGCAATAAAGTGACATTATTAGGCGGAGATTTCCGACAAACCCTACCGGTAATCGTTGGAGGAAATAGGTGTACGATAGTAAACGCCTGTATAAAAAGTAGCCGACACTGGCCCCTATTTACAAATTACGACTTGCAAACAAACGTAAGGGCTATTCAGAATCATAAGTTATACATGGCTCCTGAATTTAGGTAACGAAACTTTACAACCTCTACGACGAACAATATATGGTAATATTGTACAAATACCACAAACTTTTACGTTACCAGTGTCCCAGATCTTATCGAGTTCTGCTTTGATGACATGGATCCAACAGTGGCCATAAGAAGGGCCATTTTAGTTCCAACAAATAATATTAGCCATTCCATTAATAAAAGAGTTTTGCAAACATTAGAGGGCCCGAGCAAAACTTACTGTAGCGCTGACTGTGTCGATACAACGGATGACCCGGCAGCCGAAATGGTGAATTACACTATCGAATTTCTAAATTCATTAACTCCCAGTAGCAGTGGACTTCCGCCACACAAATTGGTCCTAAAAGAAGGCGCCGTAATAATTCTTTTGCGCAATTTAAACCTAAAAACAGGTTTGTGCAATGGTACTAGATTAATTGTTCGTTTATTGGGGAACCAGTACATAGACGCTGAAAAAACCGACAGTAGTGGCAGACCTACTGGAGAACGAGTTTTTATTCCCCGTATAGACCTCAAAACAGGAGGTGACACGTTACCACTTAAATTAAAAAGAAGGCAATTTCCCGTTCAGTTAGCTTATACCATGACAATTCATAAATCGCAGGGACAGACCTTCAACCGAATGGGTATCTATCTGGAGGAACCCGTATTTACTCACGGACAACTCTATGTAGCTTTTTCGTGAGCTAAAAACATAGAAGACGTTAAAATTTATGTTACAACGTCCAGAACAAGGTAAGCTTTTACCAAACACTGAAAACATATACACACGAAACGCCATGTACAGATAAGTACTATAATATGTTTTATTATTATGACAACCATGAGGTTTGAGAGATACTTTTCATAAAGGTCAGTAACTGAACTTTTTCCGTATTTGATATTCTCTCACCTAATACTCCAAATGTTTTCAGTATTCCAGCCTTTTCCATCTGGAAGTTTGGTATATTATCATTACAAAACACTAACTACATATAACATTTTTGCAAATATGTCAATATAATATCTCATTTTTAGTAGACAAACTTTTCCGATTATAATTATTCTATAACAATAATTATTTACTTTCCCTATATTTCCATAGATCATGTGAGCATAGGCTAATTTGACATCGTGCAATCAGTTGCTTTAAATCGAATAAAACAACATGTTTTGATCTTAGAATTGGGAAAATGGTTTGCTAAATATAGCAAACGTGCAATCGGAAATAAGAAATATTTATATTTCAATAAATAATATTGGCATGTTAAACTGCATCTTACAATACTATATTGTCTTTTCTTCTCATTTTCATATCTGAGAATTTTTTCTGTCGCATGGAAACAGGTAATACTTCCTTCTAATTTTTTATTTGGCACTTGGTATCAAATATGAGGCAAACACTATACCATTTTAAATACGAATGCCCTTATATGCTTTCGAGCAATTCTTAATATACCGTGCCGTATGTAGAAGGATATATTATTCCAAATTTAATTTCAAAAGATATTTCCAGTTACATTTCATCTTACTTTAAAATCAATAATTTAATGTTTTTGTCATTACTAAATCTAATCATGAATTAAAACCTTAATTTCAATGTCAGATTCATTTAGAGAAATAATAATGTATTATATTAAATTATACAAATATCACATTTTCGAAATTGCTACTTTTATAATTTTTTTATACTCTCCATTGATTCGAAAAATCCGATGCTTCCTTCGTAACATAATTGGCGGTTTTATCAGATATGGAGTAAATACTATGTCACCACTTTAGACAAAACTGTCTCCAAATGCAATGCAATGCAAAATGCAAAATGCCTCGAGCATTTCTGCTTCGAGCAATATATATATATATATGGCATATTCTATGTATGTATCTTCTGAGAACATATAAAACAGTGTACTGCGAATGTCCCTTTAATGTACCTACTTAAAATATTTGAAGCAACAAAAAAGAATATTCTACGAATATTTAAATGTTCTGGCAAGATATTCTTGGCATTTCTATAGAACATGTATGTGCTGTATGGAATAAATTTACCCGTACAATTTGTGCCACTTCTGTTGAACACAACCTGTAAATGCCAAATAAGCAACACTTCAAAGGTAAGTAGTTTCGTTACCAAAATATATACTCTTTTACGTCAAACTATTTTGATACTATATATATATTTTTAATAAAATATTTATATACTAACAAAAAAAACTTTCAGATCGATTCAATTTCAAAATAAAATTTTAAAATAAGGGTTACCAATCCTAAGCCATCAAAAAATGTTGCACATATGTACGTGAAATGTTTTACTATCTTTATCATCTAATAGACACGAATAGCATTCTTTTTTGATAAAATTAAATTTTCTGTGCAGTTACACATTTTTAAACTTTAATATAATACCACCATTCTACTTTATAAACTTCACAATATTGTAAATTTAAAAAATATATAACGATTGTTTATATCTATCAGTTAATTATGAAAAAAAAAATGCAAATATATACAGGGTGATTCAGAACTTTCCAAAAAAAAAAAATCTGGATGTACAGGGGACAATTACAAATACAATTTTGTAAAGAAAAAATCAAAAAGTCAGTTCGAAATTGATTTAAAAATACACTTCTGCACGGCACTGGAAACTGGTCCACTGTAAAACCTGACCTCGCACAATGCGACCGTTATGGCGGCGATATAAAAGGACAAAAACTTTCGCAAGGAAAGAAATATGTAAATAGAATTTTATCGCACCTATTTTATATAGGCAAATTTAAATGCTTTTGCCTTATGGATTATTAATAAAATTAATTTGTGTTTTTAAATAATAAAATCATTTGACATACCCGATGCTGCAACAGCAATTGTTCAAAATTTTATCCACTCACGTGTAAACACATTTGGGTCCGTCTTACTCACTTTTTACGAACTAACACAAATTATGTTTTGTTTCACCATAACACAAACGCTTCACCATAAATTAAAACGATATCCATCAACTCCGAGTACACGCAAACCATTTTTGACACTAACTACCTATTTTTGACACCAACTACTAAAAACGTATTATAAAAACCACAGATAACAGGTAAATACGCGACGATTGCAAAATTCGAATTCAGTATTCGGAGTCGATGAGGCCACGTGGCGAATGATGCTAGAGACTACAGTTGTCCAGCTGTGTAGTGGTTTAATGTGCTATAACTTCAATAATTTTTTACTCAGAAACTATAAGGATTTTACAAATTTTTTTTAACAATATTGACTCCATTTCTCATGCCGCATCTATTCCCAAATTTTTTTAGATAAGTTGTGAATCACCCTGTATATAACCTTTTTTAAAATTCTAGTGTACAACCTGCAATTTAATTTTTTCACAAATTTCTATTGAAAACCGTATTTTCTTCACAAAAGTCCTTTTTGGTAAAGTTCAAAATCATCCTTTAAAACATAGTATCAACGCAACGCTTTATTATCAAAATATGATCGCATTAATTTTTAACATCCACCAATACATATCACTAACATTTTATAACTAATAAATGCCAATAAATAAAATATTTTGACACCATATTAATATTTTCCAATTTTTCAAGCCATTTGTTGTAATTTGTTTTGTACAATTTTTCTCACCTACAATAGGTATCAAAAAACACTTAATATATCTATATTTATATGACAAAGCCGACTACTACAAAATCTACATTTTAAACCATATTTATTCATCCATTTTTTTCATCTGAAATGTAATTATAACATAATCTCAACTAACCACACTATATATATCCATATAACCATTTAACTTAATCTATTACCTATACTATATCAATTTTACATAAAATTATTCAATTAACAATTTTTTTTGTAAATAATCTTAAATAAATATTCCATATGCACTATTTCACACATTTTATCATTAGAGGTTAGGTTGTAAATTTTTATTATTTCTTCTTCAATACTTTTCACATCTTTCCATGAATAAATATACATTCCTGTATTCATATACTATAAATTTTCAAATTACAATATCTATTCATATTTAAAAATTCAATTAATTAGATTAATATTTAATAACTTTGATATAATAGAGCCATCTTTCGTAAGTTTTATCAATTAACAATTAAAAACTGTATTATCAACCAAAAATAAACCCAAAATTCTTTTTAAATTTAAATATATGGTTAACTTTATTTATTATATTTCAGTTTCAACTCTTGATTACATACAAAAAATATTATACTAAATTTAATATGAAACATTTCAATAACTTTCAAATACATAATTATAATTCATGGTATTTCGATCAACTCTTCATTGTAAAACAAATGATATAATTTCTAGAAACTGATAAATACCTAATTGTCATTTACAAATAAAAAATAGACGCAATGGAGTCATTACAAGTAAGTACATTTTTATATATAATTTACATTTTACATATCCTGTAATATACCTTTTATGAATTTGCAGGAGATGCAGATCAACAATGATCATGATGCACATTCGAATACTGATCCCCAACCTCCTGTAAGTCTAATCCATTTAAATATTACTAACTTCTTAATACTTTTAAAAACGTATTTTGTTTATATAAAAAAACGATTAAAATGTCTCCATTAAACAATAAAATATGTACAAATATTAAAAAAATTTATACTATTATCCAAAATACAAATACGTTAAGCACTATATTTCCATATAAACAATCTACAAGTATACGCTTCATCATTCCCATTATTTTTTTATTACATTATGTATAAGCGAAATCGATCTCATTATTCTTTTATACAAGATATTTCTAGCTTTTAAACTATATACAATTTACAAAAAATGTAATTCATGACTGAATTAATTCGATAGGTGACATATAGATGACGTCACTAACGACAAATCCATATATAATTTTGAAAATATTTCAAATAATTAATGTCAAAATTTCATAATGATCTACATTTCCTTCACAGATTACAATAATTTCAATATTTTAATGACACTACTATAGTAACTTTGAAGACAATAGAAAAATCTCAGTTTCGTGTACCTACTAATAAAACATTACTTTTTAATGAACAAAACAAAATAATGACTTAACAAGTGTTACTCGAACAAATATGTAGAAAATTAAGACATACAAATACAAATAAAACTGTTTGATTGTCCAAACTGAACAGTTATTCCAGAAAACAAAGAGCACAAAATAATTTTGACCGATCATTCAAATACCGAATATTCAAATTACATAATACAACTAACTCCTTAAAAATATCAAAAAGCAATATAGGTATTCACCATTTTGCATGAATTTTTGTCAATAAGATAGCTACATAAATATTTATCCACGTGAATTCTATTTGAAATATAATAAAATATATAATAGGTATATCTACTCAAAACATACAAAACATTCAATTTCAATTCACCAAACTTTAACAATAAATTAATTTACTAAATATCACTACAAATAGGTATAACATTATATGTATATACATATAGATTATATAAATACATATGTATATTTTTACATATATATATATATAATTTTCATCATTAAAATATTGCTATAGTTTTTCAAAAAATATTTATAGGTATTTCCTCAAATAATTTCTATTTACATCGACAACAATTGGCACATTAGTAAAATTCTATGATTAAAACAACATTACCTATATTCCAATTTTCCATTAAAAAAATATAAATTATATCATTATTGATTAAAAATAAAAAAATAATAATTCCCCTATATATAAAAATTTTTCTTTTAATATTTTGTTACTTTTATGATTACATTATACTATATAAAATATAAATAATATATTTAACTTTTAAGTTATCTCTTACTCTTACTTACATTATTTTCTTTTTCAGATTCCAAACGAAAATGAAAAACAATCAGTAAGTCGTCATATTTCATAATTATATTTTATATTTAATATTCAATTTCTTATAATAATTATAATAATATAGCATTTTTTAAATAAAATATCCAATAATTCAATAACTAAAATATTAAAAAATATGTATTAAATATTAAAAATACTTTCATATACAAAATTTATCATTATTAAAACACTTAAAAAGCTATCATAGTAATTTAAATTATTAAAATTTTCACCATATCAATTATATTTTCAAATTCAAATATTTTAACTTATATACCAAATATTACTGTCATATAAAAAATACTTTATTTTTAATAATATCATACCTACTTTTAAAAAATAACCACCAATATACACAAAATAAATACAATGTTAATCATTTATTTACCAATTATTTTTATAATATACAAACTTGCATAACTACATCATGATAATCTCCCACCATATTCATAATTTATAAATTATTATTTTTGACAAATTATAGATACAATATGTTTTGTAACAATATTTGATTTTTCCCATAATCTCCAAACTATAATATTACAAAATATTTTTAATTATAAACTCCTGATATAAAATATTATATTAATACATTCTTTATAATGTTTATTTTTATTAAAAATAAGAAATTAAAATAAAAAGATCAAGATAAATGAAGATAAATCAAAATATCTTAAAAAAGTAACAAATATAAATTTGAAAAACCACAATTTTACCAAAAATAATTGAATTACAAAATTTAATACCACACAATTTTTCATAGAATACAAAACATTTATACTGATTCTATTAAACATAAACATATTTTAAATAAAGTAAATAATTAAAAATATTAAGCTATACTTAGTACAGTACTATTTTTGAATAATTTAAAAATTATTACAATAATTTTTTTCAATAATACTAATCGATACATATATTTAAGGCTGATGAAGAAAAAAATGGAAACAAAGAACATTTTCAAGTAAGTTTATTATTATATTACATCTTCATTACTAATATACATTTATTACCAATATTACCATGGTTATTTTATAAATATATGTTATAAAAAAAAATTCTTTACCTCACATTTTCTAAAAATAAATTATAGATACATTTACATCATACTATTAAACAAATAATATTTATAAAAATTATATCATAATTTTAAAATATTGACACATTATTTCACAAAGAGTAATTTTTAATAAATCAACAATCTACAATCATTAATTTTAAAAATAAAAATAAAAAATTCA
>NW_019416511.1:119408-139756 GCF_000390285.2 Anoplophora glabripennis
CAAACTTTTCCACATAGATGGGTAGGAAGGGCCGGACCTGTTTTATGGCCTCCAAGATCGCCTGATCTGAACCCTCTAGATTTCTTTGTTTGGGGATATTTGAAGACATTAGTGTATGGTACTCCTGTAAATAGCCTGGAAGAGCTGCAGCTACGGATTAATCAAAAGTGTCAAGAAATCCAAACCAAGGAGGGTGTTTTCGAAAGAGTTCGAATATCGTTGAGACGAAGATGTCGTGCCTGCTTGGAAATGGACGGAGGGCACTTTGAACATCTTCTGTAACTTTGTTTTTTGTTTGTTAAAAGCTTCCTTTGTCGGTTTATTTCTAATAAAATAAAATATTTGAAAAACGAATAGTATTCCATATCTCCGCAACCGTTACTTTGCGGACCCATGTTTATTAAGACTTTTCTGCTTATTTTGGTTCATACTATTATCTCCTGAAATATTTTACACTCTTTTTTTAACACCCTGTATATAGAGAATTAAAATAAATACATACATACAACTATTTTAATAATTCATTCCCTAAATCATTAAAAATATATATATTCATATTCATACCATTATAAATATTTTAACATTTATACAAATACTTTTAATTAACTTAAATTCATCAACATGAATTAACAACTTTTAATATAATTAATTAAAAAATTATTTTTACACTTCTGAATACTTAAAAAATTCACTTGATATATTTAATTTACAACTATTATAAAAAATATATTGTTTTCAAAAACAATACAATAATCATTTTATATAATTGTTCTATAATTATTTTGATAATTTTTTTTACTCCACCCACTCTAAACACCATTGTTCTAAATTGAACATCTTCACAAATATTTAAAATTATTTTATATTTTTTAAATTTCAACATTATACATCTATAAATTAATTCAATACTATACTTCTCTGTCTCCCGTACAAATCTCAGACTTCTGAGCTAATCCTTACAATTAGAATAAGAAATAAATATACTATTTTTTTAAGTCAATAATAATCTATATCTTAAAATGATCCAACCTACTAATACGATTGTTTTAAATATATACTTAATTTATAGTCCCTGTATACATAACACAATTATCTTTAAAAAATATATAATTAAAATTATATACAGGGTGAGTCAGAAAGAATGGGTCAACAGTAAACTGGAGATACTAGACACCAAAATATTATGTTTGAACTCATCATGCATTATACGAATGTCGCTGGTTTAAGAAATACAGGGTGTTTAAGATTTAAATTTTATTTTGAAATTTCTCAATANCCTTTGTCGGTTTATTCCTAATAAAATAAAATGTTTAAAAAACGAATAGTGGTCCATATCTCCGCAACCGTTACTTTGCGGACCCATGTTTATTAAGACTTTTCTGCTTATTTTGGTTCATACTATTATCTCCTGAAATATTTTACACTCTTTTTTTAACACCCTGTATATAGAGAATTAAAATAAATACATACATACAACTATTTTAATAATTCATTCCCTAAATCATTAAAAATATATATATTCATATTCATACCATTATAAATATTTTAACATTTATACAAATACTTTTAGTTGTAATTAAATTCATCAACATGAATTAACAACTTTTAATATAATTAATTAAAAAATTATTTTTACACTTCTGAATACTTAAAAAATTCAGTTGATATATTTAATTTACAACTATAATAAAAAAATATATTGTTTTCAAAAACAATACAATAATCAATTTATATAATTGTTCTATAATTATTTTGATAAACTTTTTTTTTTACTCCACCCACTCTAAACACCATTATTCTAAAATGAATATCTTCACAAATATTTAAAATTATATTATATTTTTTAAATTTCAACATTATACATCTATAAATTAATTCAGTACTATACTTCTCCGTCTCCCGTACAAATCTCAGATTTCTGAGCTAATCCTTACAATTAATTAGAATAAGAAATAAATATACTATTTTTTTAAGTTAATAATAATCTTCTATATATTAAAATGATCCAACCTACTCCTACGATTTTTTAAAATATATATTAAATTTATAGTCCCTGTATTACACAATTATCTTTAAAAAATATATAATTAAAATTATATATATTATACTACAATTCTATACAACATAGTAAATATCAACAAAATATACTTACTATTGCTAAATATACATATATAATAAATAAATATTTCCGTAAACTTTTCCGTGAACTTTTATAAATCATTTAATTTATTTATTTCAAAATCAATACTTTCCAACAATACAGAAATAAAAGAAATATTTAGGTTTTTTTAAATTTTACTACTTATATTTATAAATATATTAACAATTATTAAATTTTCTTTTTACATTATCCATGTATACATATTTTTTACTATTCTACAAAATGATTTATATACATAAATATACTAATAATATAATTTTAATTATAAATATACAAAATTCTATTTCTTAATTATATTTCTATTTATATAAATTTAAGATACATACATATTTATTAATATTTTTTTTACAGATATCGGAACTACAATCAGATTCTGTCGTACGTGGCAAAATCTAATCAGATAATAGCTGCCACCAATGAAAAAATCATAAAAGAAATAACAAAAAATAATAATAAAAAAAATAAATAAAATTCAATATATAATTGTTATACCAATCAAACTTTTTTTATTTCATTTCTTACATCACATTATTTTATTATACTAAATCTCTTTTTAATGGAAACATTTAAACAATTTCAATTTTAAATATAAATAAACCGATCTACTGTCAGAATCAAATATTATAGCCGCCCAAAAACACCCTATATAAATACTATTTCCATAATTCTAAAACTAATATTTTAAAGAAATATCATGTTTANTCCATCCATATCATTATACTCCGGTTCAGCAGTTATTGCCTCAAGATTTACCAGCTCGCCTACAATTTGCTCAGTTTGTACAAAATATGCAAATGGAAAACCCAGATTTCCTCAATAGGATTCTATTTACCGATGAGGCGACATTTACTAGACGGGGAGTTTTCAATTGGAAGAACAATCATTTGTGGGATTCCGAAAATCCGCATGCTGTAAAAGAAAAACATTTTCAGCATGAGTTTAAGGTGAATATTTGGTGTGGTTTAATTTCTGGTTTTTTCATAGGACCTTTTGAATTATCACCCAATCTAACTGGACCTCATTATTTAAACTTTCTTCAACATAATTTAAACGAGCTTCTAGATGATGTACCACTCGCTTTAAGAGAAAGTATGTGGTTTATGCACGACGGTGCGCCACCACATTTTGCCTTGCCGGTACGCCAGTATTTAAATGAACATTTTCCTCATCGGTGGATTGGCCGTGGGAGTGAATTTTGTTGGCCACCGAGAAGTCCAGACTTAAACCCTCTGGACTTCTCAGTATGGTCAAACTTGAAGGATGTGGTGTATCGGGAAGAAATTAATTCTGTTGAGGAGTTGCGGCAGAAAATACAAGTAGCCGCGAATGCATTTAAAAATAATAGGGACATTTTGTTTAATATTCAGAGACATTTAAGAGAGTGTATAGTAAAATGTATTGAGGTAGGTGGTGGACACATCCAGCATTTGATTTAAGGTTTGTTATTATTACTATTGTCAATAATTGAGAATAAAAAATCACCACAAAATACATACATTGAAACTTTTAAATGCAAATAACTTAGAAACCGATAAAGTTAGGCGACCTAAACAAGAGTATATTTTTTATGTAGAATTGGACGTTCTTTTAGATTTTTAACTTTTCTTAAGCATAGGTCAACAGATAAAAAAAATATGTTTTGATTTACCTAAATAATATGGCGGAACTAGCGCCCTCTAGGAGCAACGTCAAAATAAGCTTCAAATTCATAATTCTCACACCAAAAAACCCATTAGTACCAATTTTCAGAGTCATGCTATTAAAACTTTCCCAATTATTGAGAAATTTCAAAATAAAATTTAAACCTTAAACACCCTGTATTTCTTAAACCAGCGACATTCGTACAAGGCATGATGAGCTCAAACATAATATTTTGGTGTCTAGTATCTCCAGCTTATTGTTGACCCATTCTTTCTGACTCACCCTGTATATTATACCACAATTCTATACAACATAGTAAATATCAACAAAATATACTTACTATTGCTAACTATCATATCCCTCAACTGGTATTGTGGGGTATTTTAACACCCCAGTGACTAAACTGTTGTAAAAATAGTATATTCATATATATTATTTTTTTTTGTTTCACGTATTCTCCTAACTTAGGGTTATCTTAAGTGTAGTGGCAGTAACTATTCGTGAAAAGTAACTGTTTGTAAAAAAGACAGGGATCGGGGTGTGCAAGTACCCCACTATACCAGTTAAAGCAGTGAATTTTTATTTCAAGTCAAAATGTCGCGTCGACCATTGACTGAAAGTGAGCTGGAAAAACTCGCTGAAAACTTTTATGAAAGTGATGGGGATGAAGTTCCAGAAAACCCACTCTTTGTAGAGGAAGATAATGATTTGAGTGATTGTGATAGTGAACACAGTGAACATTTATCGGAATCTGAACAGGAAGCAGATTCTTCAGATGATAACGATGAAATGCAAATTGAAGATGTACCTGATTCGACCCATTACTATTATGGTCGTAACAGGTATAAGTGGTCGAAAAATCCACCAGCACCGTCTCGTACAAGACAGCAAAATATTATACACCTACCTGGTACTAAGGGAACGGCAATGGTAGCGAAACCTTCGACTCCTTATGAAGCTTGGTCTCTTTTATTTAGCAATGATCTTTTGGATCTAATACTTGAACATACTAATAAAAAAATAAGCAATTTGAGTGTTAACTATGGAGACACAGCAACTTTTGTTGACCACGTAGATAAAACTGAATTGAAAGCACTACTCGGATTATTGTTTTTGTCAGGCGTATTCAAATCTGGACATGAAGATGTTGAAAGCCTCTTTGCAACCGATTGTACTGGACGATGAGCAAAAAACGATTTTTATTTTTATTATCCGCTCTCCGATTTGATAACCAAGACACAAGAGAAGCCAGAAAAAATAGTAGAGACAAGCTTGCACCAATATCTGAGATATACAGAATATTTAACGAGAACTGCAAAAATAATTATACATGCGGTAAGTATGCATATGTGATGCAGATACTCACTATTTGTTCAACTCTTTTCTTTATTGCGGAAAAACTACCGAACCCAACCCACAAAAATTATTGATACCAACAATCAGTGTTTTGAAATTGGCAGAGTCCATTTTAAATTCAAACCGAAATATTACTGGAGACAACTGGTTTTCTTCAATATAACTTGTTGACGAGTTAGATAAAGACGGTCTTACGTACGTAGGAACAATGAGAAAAAATAAAGCGGAAATACCCATCCAATTTCAACCAAAGAGAAATCGTCTTGTGAATTCTTCTGAATTTTGTTTCACAAGGGTCAAAACATTGGTGTCCTATGTGCCCAAGAAAAATAGAAGTGTTATTTTGATTTCGTCTATGCATCATGATCGATCTATAAACCAGAAATAATAGACTTTTATAATTCCACCAAAGGTGGAGTTGATGCTATAGATCAAAAGTGTGCAGTGTATTCCTGCCAGAGACGTACAAGACGATGGCCTATGGCAGTTTTTTGTGCAATGATGGACATATCTAGAACAAACAGCTATGTGTTGCTAAAGGCATCACAAATAAGTATGAAAATGAGTCGACGGCAATTTATCATAAAATTGGGAAATTCACTTATCTTTGATCATCTTGAAAGAAGAGTTGAAATCCAGGGACTCTCAAGAGACCTTCGCAATATTATCCGAACTGTATTGGGTGAGGGGGACGCTAGTGAAACAGCACCAGAAGGAGCGGCAGGACCTACAAGAAAATATCAGAGGTGTTCTTTGTGCCCAAGGAAGAAGGACGAAAAGTGAAAACTACATGTACGAATTGCAAGATACCTGTTTGCAAAGAGCATTCTCAGCCAGCGTTGAAATGCGTAAACTGTAAAGACAGGTAAAAAACACCCCTGTCAGTTTTTTTCTGAAAAGAAATAATATCTATTTTTTGTTGCAGGCAGTAAGAATTGACCCTAATGGTGAATCCTATATGGAAGATTTATTTTGATTTCCGTTTTTTTTTATTGCTTAAAATAACACCAATTCTTTTTAATTTTATTTTGTGGAATAATTGAGCAATTTTGTTTTTAGCGTTTTGTGGAGAAATAAAACTTTTGTTCCTTATCTTCATCTGTTTTCTTAATATATTGCCAAGAACATAAAGTGGAAATATTGATTAAAAAAACGTTTTTTGTATTTTTTCATTATTAATATATGTATGGGGTGTTAAAATACCCCACTATACCAGTTATGTTTCGAGAAAACACGATACCAGTTGAGGGATATATAATAAATATTTCCGTAAACTTTTCCGTGAACTTTTATAAATCATTTAATTTATTTATTTCAAAATCAATACTTCCCAACAATACACAAATAAAAAATATATTTAGGTTTTTTTTAAATTTTACTATGTTATAAATATATTAACAATTATTAAATTTTCTTTTTACATTATCCATGTATACATATTTTTTACTATTCTACAAAATGATTTATATACATAAATATACTAATAATATAATTTTAATTATAAATATACAAAATTCTATTTCTTAATTATATAAATTTAAGATACATACATAGTTATTAATATTTTTTTACAGATACCGGAATTACAATCAGATTTTGTCGTACGTAGCAAAATCTAACCAAATAATAGCTGCCACAAACGAAAAAATTATAAAAGAATTAACAAAAAAAATAATAAGTAAATAATTATTATACCAATCAAACTTTTTTATTTCATTTCTTACATCACATTATTTTATTATACTAAATCTCTTTTTAATGGAAACATTTAAACAATTTCAATTTTAAATATAAATAAACCGATCTACTGTCAGAATCAAATATTATAGCCGCCCAAAAACACCCTATATAAATACTATTTCCATAATTCTAAAACTAATATTTTAAAGAAATATCATGTTTATGTAAACATCTCGAAAAACGCTTTGTATAAATTAGTGTAACTTAGAATAGCAACTTCAATATATCATTATATCAACTACCATTATAGAAATACTTCTGAAAATATGGCGGACACTGAGTCGTATAATTGTTGGTTCCTCGTTTTCTTGTAAAAGAAGTGGAAAAAACGTAGTAAAAAATTATGTAAAGTGTGACAAGTGTGAAAACATGTTTCACCAAAGCTGTGCTAAATTGGCAAAAGGTGTAATAGTAATTAGTGACTCACAGATTAATTGTTGTGCTATAAAAGATAGTGAGCCGAATCCAGACGATGCATTGTTAAATGCCCTGGAGTGTGTGACAGTGAGTGGTAAGGTAGATGTGAATATATTCGATTACATAATTAAGCAGAAAGACATGCTAATTTCTGAATTGCAAGACAAAATAAAGTTATTAAATGACCATATGAAGGTATTAAATCGGGTTAATGAGGTAGAAAAGAATTGGCATGATATATTGGCGACTACAAAAAACTACCAACCAAAAACTGCTGTAGATCGAAGGTCGGATAGAAACAGTACGCAAACGGTTTCCAAATACCAGAATAAGCCAGAAAAAGTATGTAAACAAAACATACCTATTGGAAACAAACAAGAATTAAAAACTGTCAGTAATAAACAATTGTCAACTAATTTAATGTGTGTTCAGACGAATCTGAAATGCAATGAAATTATTAACCTGACAAAGGATATNCTACCCGCGCCGCGCGCATCTACGTGTCAAGCCGAGCAAGAAATATACGGGGCCCATAAAAATAAAGTTTAATAAAAGAAAATGGGACCAATCGTAGCGGACTATTTTTTATATTGAAGTACAGGTATTCAATGTGCATGTGTGAATTTCAACCCTTAATATTAATAAATGAGAATCGAAAAACTCGATTTTTACAAAAACTATAAAATGTCCTTTTTTGAAAAAAATCATTTTATTTTGTTCACCAAGAGCTATCCTTTCACCAAGTTTCATAAAAAATATTTATTTTTGAAAGAGATACAGCTATTTGAAAAAATTGCGAATTTTAGCGTTTTTTTTACAATAACTAATTAATTTATTTATCGATCAAAATCGGTTTGGGTTTATTCGGTCCGTATTAAAAATTTGTACAACTTTTGTATGAAACATTTTTTTAAATGTTTAGTTTTCTTATAAATGAAAAAACTGTTTTTTGTGAACTTTGGACCCCATTTCGAATATGAAGCCCAAAAATTCAGGTAGGGTAAAGTAGTTCATTGAATTCTACGGAATTTTTCCGAATTTTTACATATTTTCAATTACTGAACTATTTTTTGGCAAAAAATGAAGTATTTTCGACAATTTGATTAGACTAATAATAATAATAATAATAATAATAATAATAATTTATTAATCCAGAAGACCATACAAATGGCATAGGATAAGTCAGGAAAATACATTATAGATAAAAAAAAATACAAAACATATAAATATACAATACATAACATATTAAAACCAATTACATTCTAATAACCTAGGTATTCATTTATACTATAAAAACAGTGTTGAATGAGGTAATTCTTAACATTTCTTTTAAAAGAGTTAAAATTTGTTGTTAGTTTGATCTGNCTAGATATCTTGCACAGCGACATCTATATCTAACATGCGGCCATTTCACGAACTAAACCCTCTGGTCATTGTCGATCACTTCTTCAGATTAATTACAAGAAGTCTTCAACAACCTTGAGAGAACCCCCCTATCTTTGGTCTATTCTTGAGGGACATGCCATCGAGGTGGCCCAGAGCGGGGGTTGCTATACTACTTTCGGCCATGCGACTTATTAATGCCTCCGGGCTTAGCGCCGGGACGTCTGTCTCGTCACGTCGATGCTCGAACGTGATCGTTCGATGGGCAGCTACTGCTTGCTGCGGATTGTTACGAACTCTCGTCACTGATAGAGATCTCGACCTCACTGGGGGTTCGCGACTCGTGGACGCGAGTCCGAATACCTCTTCTCGCCGTTCGGTCTTTGCGACTCTCCGTGACAGGGTAGTGTGCCTGTCACTGTCGTCCGAATGCTCCCCGTCGTCACCACTTCCATCCGTCGTTACCATGAACGGATGCCACGAATCGATGGTGCGATTAGCGGCGGAGTCGTAACTGATCGGCCTATCCTGCTCAAGGATGTATGCCGGAATAATATGCCTCTGCGGGTACATAAGTCCCGATGTCCTGTCCATTGACGTTTGAGGTATTCGAGCCCCATTATATTCCTGAGGAATTATATGACCAACTTTGTCTGTACGTAATTCAACTGGTGTACTGGCTGGTACTCGACTGGTGGATTCTTTGCCGTCTTGACAATTGATTTTCAAAAGTCTGTAAGCAATATATGACTTGAAGTCAAGTTGTGACATTTTTTTGTCATTGACAATGTTGAAAATTTTCCAGGCATTTACAGTAGTACTGTCGATAGCATTTGAAAATAAAGGCCACCGCCACTTTTTGCCTAAGATCCTGGTACGGTAATTTGCTATGGCATTGTCATGTAAATCCACTCCCCCCATAAATTTATTGTACTCAGAAATTACTGCAGGTTGGCTTATATTTTCCATTTTTTCTCCTTTTGTTGTGTTTAGAGGTTGCACATTGTAACAATTGCTTATCAGTGTTACAACATATTTATCATTCCATCGAACAAGTGAAATGCCTGTAGATTTATCGTAGGCACTGCTGAATGAGCCACGTTGCTTCTTGGAAATTACTTTGATTGCCATAAGAGGAGGAGCTAAGGTTCTATTTTCACGTATTGTACCAGTGGCTGACCAGTTAGTACAGAAATTAGTTTGTATGATGAAAAGAAATTATCGAAAAATACCCTGTGTGCATTTTTGTCTATAACTGAAGATAACAAATTGAGAACAACTTGGCCTCCTAAACCAAGTGGACTTTTTTCTGTAGAAGCACCAGCATATGGAATAAATTGGTAGAGATATCCACCGGAGGAGCAAAGACACCATAGTTTGAAGCCGAACCTGACAGGTTTTCCTTTCAAATACATCTTGCATGAATGCCTTCCAAAATAAGGCACCATTTGTTCATAGACAAATCGGTTGAAAACACACCAAACTGCATAAATTTTTTGTTCAGTTGGTCAATAAATGGTCGAAGTTTCGTAAATTTATCGTTCTTGTCTAGTTTGTAATTGTCACACAAATGAATGTTTCTCATTATATTTCTAAATTTATTTCGAGTCATACAGTCTCTGACAATTTTTAAACCCTTGTCTTCTTCTGTAGACCAATATAAATCAGCTTGCGGTAGAGTATGATATCCGGATAAAATCATAATTCCCAAAAACTTCAGCAAATCGTCTTTGTCAATCATTGCATGATTAAGTCATGCCTGTTATTGTCACGAGCGTATTTCTGTGTATATAGAATTATGTCTGTAATCATTTCGTCGTCGAAGAACATAAAAAATAAATCTAGTGGTGTTTTACCTTCTAACTCGTTCTTTAGTCTAATAATATTTTCTTTTTCTTTATTTTCAAAATCATTGCTTTGATCGTAAACATATTCTCCCTCATTCCAATCAGGCTTCCTATCCAGATATTCATTGACTGACAACAGCTTTCTACGCTTTTCTGCTAAAGGTTCATCATCTGAGTTATCGTAGGCAGCATCATCATCATCGGCCGTGTGAATTTCAAATGTCCCAGCAATATCTACATTTTCATTGGTTTTTTCACTATCTCCGTCAAAAATTTCTTCATCGGTAAGTTCGTCTACTTCTGGTGGTATATACACGTCATCTATATCTACATAAGCTAAAAAATAAAAATTAGTTTTTGGATTTATAAAGATCATTTTATTTTACCTTCACCATTTTCCAATTCATTTACTATTTCAAACAGAGCAAGCTCTAGTTCCCTTTGTGTAAGATATTTTGACATGTCTACACCTTTTTCACAGTATCACTTCCCAACTTCTTTATAACACAAATGTAACATAGCACAGTCAAAATATAACTGATAATAACCTAGACCAACAATCCTTCTATCAGAATGCTGACAGGTCTAGACACGTAAGAATTCCGAACTTCACTCCATTGGCCATTGATGCGTATACGAATCGTTCACGTTTGGCCGTCATTTTTCTGTGAATCATCGAAAATTTTCTAACTGAATATTGTTTGTTTGTTTTTCTAAAGAATTTTGAATAAAGTTATCAATAGATAAAAAAATTATAAACAGTTGATCATATAACAAAAAAAATAATAATAATACACCGTCAACTATCTGCAATTTTTCCAACTTTAAGATTTTGCATATCCTACATATTTAAGAATTTCCTTGTTATTTAATTTTTATTTCATTGTGTTAACTTTATAAAGCATTGTTTATTACATATATTTAACTTTTTTCAAGTAATTTTAGTAAAAAAAAAATATTTTGTGGGTGAACTTTTTTCTAAGAATATGTTGTGCCGCTTTTCGTACCTCGATCCGAATGAGTTTTTATGATATATCTTCGAACAAATTGTAATGTTGAAGAACACTTGTACGAATATTTCATGCTGAATACATAATACCATCCATAGCATTCGTTAATCGCATCATAAAATGATGTACCTTTATTGATTATCGCTTTTTCAATATTTTTGTAAGTCTTCATTTCCTGAAAACTGTATCTATTAAAATTAATTTGTGGATTTGGATGTTCATAAGATGTTAAAAAATGTTATTATATGTACAATTATCTAAAAAAATTTGGGAAGCGGTATTCGATTTTTTATAATAATACAGTTGGCAATTCATGATTTGTTGCGCCTCTTTTACAAGCAATATTTGGGAAAATAATTTTAGAGAATTTTTACTAAAAACTACGTAAGCATTAATCAATTTCAAATGGTTATATCTCAAATTTTATCGATCTATTACACAGAATAATTGTTTAAGTTATCTACTGTATTATATTTAATCACCCAGGATTTAGACATTTTTTAACATAAGGGAGATCCATTGCTTTTGGTAAATGTGCTGCATTTTGCCTTGCAACTTCACGATATGGCAGCAGAACAGTTCATCACCTTTTCAACTAAATAAGCGTCAAGATGTTTTACTTTTATTTTCAAGTTAAATAAATAGATGTTAGTAGGGTATTTTAACCGATTCTCAATCTCCCCCTCGTCTCACCCCTCACCCCCTCCGCGACCTTGAATGACCCCTGCGGTGACGCGTTGAAATTCATATTAGTTGACCTTGAATGACCTCTGCGAAGTTGGACATTACTTGAAGTTTGAGGATGTCCTATATGACATTGAAAGTCATATTCGTTGGAAACCTTCATTTGACCTCTGTAATTTCTATGGAAGTGGATTTGTATGAAGTGTACATATAATAGGTGAGGTGACATTGTGACGTAATGTAATCGAATGGTTAGTGGAAGGGATTTTCGATATAATAGAGGAGATCCAAGTAGAAAGTTCACATTTCGTTTAATATTTGGTTAAAGTTAGCATCTACAATAGTGTAAATTGTTGTGTTGTTTTGTGACCATATATTTTCAAGTGAGAACAGTAACTGTGTTTATTGCTAAGTAGATATTATAAAACGAATATTTTTAAAGAGAAAATGGCGTTATCAAGTGAAGATTTAAATAAAATTAATAGTAATATTAACGGTGATTTCGAAAAAGTAAATCTACGACAGTTTACCTCATTAGAAATAAATAAACCCTATTTAATTTTTACATTGTCTGTGATGAATTCAAGATTTGGAAAGTGTGTATTAGCCACATTAATTGATGATGATGATTCAAAGTTCAAATGTTTTTTGCCCAAGAGGACTGTGGAATATTTATCGGATGATACTATAAACAAATTTAACGTTAACCATTTAAAATATACTTTAAGTTATATAGGTCAAAGCAAACCAATTTCTAAAGATGGCAACTGCAAATCTTTATTAAAATTCGAACTTTTTGAATAATTATATTAGTTTTAAATATCTAGTATGTAGTAAATATATTTTTTATAATAATAACCAATGCAACAGTCATTATGGGTAATTAACCAATAACATATTTCATCACATTATATAAAGGAGTTTATTATTGCAGATATAACAAAATGTGGATGCAATACGCTAGTCAACAATGGGTCGAAGCCACAGATATCAACACGGCCATTGAAAGATTGGGGTGTGAATTAAGTTGTGTGAGTAGGGATCGACTACACGCCACTAATTATGATCTGGAGTATTGTTTTGATGAAGAAAAGGTTAAGATGCTTGAAGAAGAGTCTAAAATGTACAATAGTGGTTCGCAGTTGTGCACAAAATATTCCCAGGGTCTTTTAAATCTGGATCAATTTTGTGAACAGATGATAGAGATCGGTTTCCGGAGGTATGTTAGAGGGTATTTGTTGGAGTACATACCTCATACAATTAGTCAAAAATATCAATTAAATGAACCACTTGTTACTGAATCCGAAGATGATCAGGATACCGATGACGAAGAAATTTGCAGTTAAAGTTTACAGAAATAATTTTAATTTAACTTTATATTTTTACATATAATTTGTATATTATAGCATTTGTAGTGTAATATAATTATTAACTTTATATATGAATTGTATACTTTAATTTTCTTAATGTACTTTATAACTAATATAATAAATGTTTTTGTAATAAGCATACATTGTTAAGATATCATTCGTTTATTTATTGTTTACTACAAAGTGTTACTACAATAATAATAGATATTATATAATACAAAAGAATCTAATGCTAAATCTAAGACAAACATATAGAAAAATATATAATTGCGACATGTGTTGAATTTCTCGGCTTACATAAACCCTTTAGAAACGGTTCCATCTAGAGCATTGTATGCTAAGTATGTATCGTGAAGTATTAACGCAAACACTCGAGTATTTTCTGGAAAATTCTTTTTTCGTGTTTCAAACTCTAGCTTTATATCTACAGTAGATAATTTCATAGCGTCTTGTTGATGTGAACAATCGATGACAAAGAGTGGATTTTTTCGGAATTCTCCAATATCCATCATCGGTTCATAATTATCTTTATCATAGAAGCTATGCTGGAAATTTTCATAAGCATAGTAAGCTGTAGAATCTAGTTTCTTTTCATAATCTAAATTCCAGCGTTCATATGGATACACTTCTGAATTTAAATATAGTCGGAAATTACTTATACCAGCATGGATAAATTGAGTAGCATCCTTGCTTCTGTTATCAGAGTTATCAGTGCTTTGGAAACCGATAATAATATATCGAGGTCTCTCTAAACTGTTAGTTGTTTTTATAGCCCATATATCGGTGTTTGTTTTTCGTAGAGCAGGCAATTCAAATAGATCCCACATACGAAACGCCATCTTCACTGTAGCATGAAGACCGCCTTTGTTAATGCGATTTAACAGCTTCAACTTGTTTATCTTCGGGAACGATGTGTCTTATCTTCCACTCGATTTTGTTAATTTCAAGGTCGGCATCTACCTCTCCCAAATAACAGTTCTTGAAAGATCGAGCAATTATCAGTATAAGCTCTTGTTTGGCATTGAGGACCCCTCTAGTATAATCTTCGGCAAACCCCATGAGATATTTTAGAGGTAATTTCCCACTAAAAACATGACTGGTGGTATCCAAAAGATCCTGATCTTCTTGCGTTAGCCCCCATCCATAAGATAGCAGCGTTTTTAAATGTGTTGCCCCCCATGACACCATGGTTTTCATCGTAGTTGTTATACCCGGTTTTCGGATTACAGTTACTTGTTCTCCACCCATTTCGTAGCGAATCTCGTCAAAAAGAAATGCCAGCGCATTGTTAGATAGGTAACAGACTTTGTTGGCCTCGCTAGGTGTAAATTTACCTTCTATATATATGTAACTTTCGGCAATATCAAGAATAAGATCTTGGAAATGGATGGGAATTCGTATTTCATCCGAATTTCTGTAATATGGTGATCCATATGGTTTGTATGTGTGTTCATGCAGACTAACAAGCGAATTGTCGAATAGGGGTTCGTCAAATATATCCAACTTTCCACTAGCTGATGTCATCATTACAAATACTGAGGTTTTAGTTTCAATCCAATTGACTGAAAAAAGATGCTAGCAGACAACTTAGGTGTTGACCGTTTAACGTTCTTGCGTGAAATAACTGTTTTTTCGCGCTTGCTCAAAATTTTATCACTATTTGTATGTTGTAGAGATGATGATTGTTTTCTATGATTAAAACAAAATCCCATTATATTTCTTGGTATCTCAATATAGCTTCTTTAGTTCTAGTTTCACAATAATTTTCGCTCGTCTCACTTTCATCCGCTCAGTCAACCTTTTTAATACACTTGCATTCTTCTGTCGCACTTTATTGTCTCTTTTCACTTCCCATTGTCCTATTTTGTCAAGCTTCACCCGCACTTTGTCTTGCAACACCCGCATTTTGTCTTGCTACACCCGCAGTTTTTCCCTCTCGCCGGCGATGCGATCGTCGAGGTCCTTTATTTCACGATCGGTTGCATCCTCCCTCCGATTGTGTTTGTCCCAGTATCGGAGAAAAATCTTACCATGTCGGACTCACCGGGTTGGGAACACTGAAACCAATCGTTTTCATCCTCTGTGTGGGCTGCTGCGGCGAGGGCCGGTGCTGCAACGGGTGCCTGTGCTTCCACGAGAGCCCGTGCTTCCACGAGGATCGGTGCTTCCACGAGGACCAGTGCTTCCACAGGGGCAGATGCCTCCACGAGGGCCGGTGCTTCCACGAGGGCCGGTGCTTCCACGAGGGCCGGTGCTTCCACGGGGGCCGGTGTTGCAATGAGGACCGCTGCCTGGGGGACCGCTTGGGGTGTCGCTGTGGATGTCGTCTGACCCGCAAATGGTTGCTGCAGCAACTGATATAGCTCGGACGCCTTCCCTTTGTCCGCTCTTTTCTTACCCGTCCGACTCGAAGGGCGACTAACTTTCTTCCTCGCCATCTTGACGGAGGCTGGTGGCGGCTTGGATTGGAAGACGTCTTCCTCGTCGTCGTCGCTNTCATATTCGTTGGAAACCTTCATTTGACATCTGTAATTTCTATGGAAGTGGATTTGTATGAAGTGTACATATAATAGGTAAGGTGACATTGTGACGTAATGTAATCGAATGGTTAGTGGAAGGGATTTTCGATATAATAGAGGAGATCCAAGTAGAAAGTTCACATTTCGTTTAATATTTGGTTAAAGTTAGCATCTACAATAGTGTAAATTGTTGTGTTGTTTTGTGACCATATATTTTCAAGTGAGAACAGTAACTGTGTTTATTGCTAAGTAGATATTATAAAACAAATATGTTTAAAGAGAAAATGGCGTTATCAAGTGAAGATTTAAATAAAATTAATAATAATATTAACGATGATTTCGAAAAAGTAAATCTACGACAGTTTACCTCATTAGAAATAAATAAACCCTATTTAATTTTTACATTGTCTGTGATGAATTCAAGATTTGGAAAGTGTGTATTAGCCACATTAATTGATAATGATGATTCAAAGTTCAAATCCTATTTGCCCAAGAGGACTGTGGAATATTTATCGGATGATACTATAAACAAATTTAACGTTAACCATTTAAAATATACTTTGAGTTATATAGGTCAAAGCAAACCAATTTCTAAAGATGGCAACTGTAAATCTTTATTAAAATCGAACTTTTTGAATAATTATATTAGTTTTAAATATCTAGTATGTGGTAAATAAATTTTTATAACAATAACCAATGCAACAGTCATTATGGGTAATTAACCAATAACATATTTCATCACATTATATAAAAGAGTTTATTATTGCAGATATAACAAAATGTGGATGCAATACGCTAGTCAACAATGGGTCGAAGTCACAGATATCGACACGGCCATTGAATGACTGGGTTGTGAATTAAGTTGTCTGAGTAGGGATCGACTACACGCCACTAATTATGATCTGGAGTATTGTTTTGATGAAGAAAAGGTTAAGATGCTTAAAGAAGAGTCTGAAATGTACAATAGTGGTTCGCAGTTGTGCACAAAATATTCCCAGGGTCTATTAAATCTGGATCAATTTTGTGAACAGATGATAGAGACCGGTTTCCGGAGGTATGTTAGAGGGTATTTGTTGGAGTACATACCTCATACAAGTAGTCAAAAATATCAATTAAATGAACCACTTGTTACTGAATCCGAAGATGATCAGGATACCGATGATGAAGAAATTTGCAGTTAAATCTTAGAGAAATAATTTTAATTTAACTTTATATTTTACATATAATTTGTATATTATAGCATTTGTAGTGTAATATAATTATTAACTTTATATATGAATTGTATACTTTAATTTTCTTAATGTACTTTATAACTAATATAATAAATGTTTTTGTAATAAGCATACATTGTTAACATATCATTCGTTTATTTATTGTTTACTACAAAGTGTTACTACAATAATAATAATAATAATAATAATAATAATATTTATTCAAATAATATCAACAATACAATAATGTACATATATACACATATATACATACATATACATAAAAAGTGAATAAATATATACTCGATAAGTGTTTAACACTTGTTTCAAGATAAACACAATAAAAGGAAAGGAATACAGTACTTACAATGAAATTTCAGTGCATATTCACAATAAACATACATATATTACATATAAACCAACAGTTGCATAAAAATACAGTACACTAAAAAAATACACAAACTACATCAACGAACTAGGTGCACTAGTCTGCTGGAACCTAATGAAAATATTCATACAACACTTCTCTAGGCGTTTCCAATATATATATTTTAAGTTTTTTCTTGAATGAAGAAAATGACGCATTATGAATTTTTAAATAATCAGGTATCGTATTATATAATTTTGGAGCCAAATACATATTGGATCTTTGACCTATATTTTTTTGCATCAAAGGAGGTAAGTATTTATTTATTTTCCTTGTTTCATAGTGATGTGTGATTAATTCGCATTTGTCCTCTACTAAATGATATCTAGAGATACAATTATAATAGTATAGTTGCCTTATATCGAGCATTTTGGCTTCACTAAATAATTCGCTAGTAGAGTAAGTTTGTTCCTTCTTAAATATTATCTTTAGAAATCTTTTTTGCAGTATTTGAAGAGGTTCAATATGACTCTTAACAGCAGAGCCCCAGGCTAATATAGCATAATTTATATGGCTTTCCACTAAGGAGTAATAGATGGTCTTCAAATACTGCATGGATAACAAACTACCGAGATACTTAAAGGTATGTATTATTGACTGAAGTTTTTTTATAATATAATTTATATGATTATCCCAACGTAAATGACAATCTAATAATACACCTAAATATTTGACTTTTGTTTCAGGAAGAATCGTAAAAATGTTTCTGTTGATTTCTATATTCAAGCAATCAAAGGATGGAATTGTTGATTTATTACATGTAAAAGGTAAGTAACTAGTTTTTTCCAGATTAATTGTTAACAGTTTATAGTTAAGCCAGTCATTAATATATGACAGATCTCTTTGTGCAACTTCCTTCAATTGATCCCATGTTTCAGCCCAATGAAAAACGGCTGTATCATCCGCAAATCCTATAATAAAGCCTTTAACTGGCAAAGTGAATAGATCATTTATATATATTAAGAATAATATTGGCCCCAATACAGTACCTTGCGGTACGCCATATTCAACGGTTAATTTCTCACTGCAAACATCACCCACTCTCACGCATTGTTTCCTATTTTTTAAATAACTTTCCATTAGTTTAAGGCACTCTCCTCTGACTCCTATATTTTCTAATGACTGCAAAAGTAGAGAATGGCTGACAGTATCAAAGGCTTTGGTTAAATCAATGAACGTGCATAAGCAAGGCAAACCCTTATCAAGTGCTAGGGAAACTTTGTTTATAAGTGTAATGATTGCATCTTGCGTCGATGTGTTTTCCTTAAAGCCATACTGTTCCTGAGCTAGGAGTTTATTCCTATTTAAAAATGATACTATTCTATTTTTAATAATTTTTTCAAAAATTTTGTTAAAGTTTGTTACTAGAGAAATCGGTCTATAATTATATGCTTGTGTATTATCACCCTTCTTGAAAATGGGAATAATGATAGAATCTTTAAATGCAGAAGGCCAAATACTAGATGTCATACAGTTATTTATAATGTAAACTAATGGTTCAATTAAAAACATGGCAACAGATTTTATTATTTCTGAACTTAAATTATCATTTCCAGGTGATTTGTTATCTTTTAATTGTAATATTACGTTTTTTAGTTCCTGGTTATCTGTAGGTAGCAGCACTAATGATGATAAAGAGTTTTTTTTTGTAAATGTAACATTTTGATTAAGTTTTGGTTTTATTTTTTGAGCTAACGATTTTCCTATATTTGCAAAGGTTAAATTAAATTCATCAGCCATATCTTTAGAATTTGTTATAATGGTATTACCAGATTGTAAACTACTTATAACTTTTGGTTTTGAATAAGATCCGGTAATATTTTGAACTACTTTCCACAATTTTTTTGAATCAAATTTATTTCTATTAATTAGATCATTGTAATAATTTCTTTTTGCCGCTTTTATTATATTTGTTAATTTGTTTTTATAATTTTTATATTCTAGTAATAACTCTAAATTATTAGGATTTTTTTGCAAAACACGAAACATTTTATTTTTTTTACTTACAGATTTTATTATTGAATTTGTAATCCAGTTATTTTTTTTATGAAATTTTCTTTTTAATAATTTAGTGACTGTGCAGCTTTCAAGTGATTCTGTTATGATTTTAATAAATACATTTGTTGCAGTTTCCACATTTTCTGAGGCATAGACAGCCTCCCAGGAAGTGTTTTCCAACAATGAATAAAATTTATTAGTATCTATATTTTGAGTATATTTAAGTTTTTGTTGCATTGTGATTTTAGGATTATTTAGTATTATCTGTAATATGGTTGTACAGTGATCTGTGATATTACTTTGTAAAACTATGGGGAGAATATATTCTAATAAACTATTATTTTTTGACTTAATAAAAATATGATCAATGCATGATTTTGAGTTATTTGTTATTCTTGTGGGTTCGTTTATAGTCGATGTAAAACCTGATTCACTCATTATATTACAATATTCTACGACATAATCTGTCATGGATGATAATAAATTTATATTTATATCCCCTACAAAAAGATAATGCTCATTTGTAAACTCGAAATTTTGGAAGTATCTCTGAAGATTGGCATTAAAAATATAAGGATTATCAG